>NC_051863.1:129075805-129375805 GCF_015732765.1 Culex quinquefasciatus | reverse complement strand
TTAACGCGCAATGTCACGCTTGCTCAAACCCCCCCCCCCCCTCCCCCTCAGAACGTGGCGTACTTTATGGATGACGCCTAATGGATGTCCCCTTAAGTATTAAATCGAAATAATGTAATAAATTATTTCCCAGTCTTGATTTGGTACCAAAACATCAAATAACAATTCAAACAGTATTGAATTTGACTTCTATCAATTCTCAATGTATACATACATCATGATGAGTAAAATTGGCGTATACATCATTGTTTGTTTGCTTAATAAAATGGGCCCCAGAGCAGCTTTTTGAAAAATTCTTTCGTCAGGAGGTAGCTTTTAAGATTCTTTATCAGACTGTTCAATAAAATTAAAAATGTCCAAAATGGCGTATACATCATATCGCCGTAAAACGGCAGTGTATGGGTGAACCTATGACACAAAATAGCTTCTTTGGTCATAGGGAAAGCCCCCACAAAGTTTGAGCCAAATCAAAATATACAAAAAATAAAAATGGTCGAAATCGGCCGACTCTGTAGAGAGTTGCTCATATGTAGAATCATTGTCAAGTGTGAGATTGTTATGTAACATATTATGACAAAAAACTTTTTCGAAGACCGCAAAACGATTCGAGTTATGTAGAATCAAAAATATTATTACTGAGAAAATTTCATTTTTTATGTGCTAAAACAAACAAACAAAATCAGAGTTTTGTAAAAACTTGTTTGACTCACAAAATCAATGTTTTGTTTGAATCAACGAATAGAGCAGAATTAAGAAAACAATGTTCTCAGAATTGCTCAATGTTTTTGAATGGCGGGCCAAATTTGAAGTTTAATTAAGCTTGCGGGCCAAATGAGAAAAAAAATATCAAAATTTCAATCACTAACTAATTTTGAAATTTAAAAAATCTACCAGTTGTTTTTTATTAATTTCAGGTATTTTAAGAAATACTTGTCGTTAAAATGTCAGAAAACAAAGAAAAAGTTTTGTACAAAAAAGCTTTCAATCAATTGGTTAAATTTTATTGGTATCAGATAAAAAAAAGAATATCAACACAAATATTATTCATCTTCTTTTCATTGTAACTTTCATGCCTCAACAATCGTGATTTCAATGTTAAAAGGTTGTTTTTTGATTGTTTTTTTTTTTCATTTTTTTCTAAGAATATATTTTAGAAGGTTTACACAAATTTTGTAGAAGTGTGTTATTTTATTTTTAAATAATGTGCAATCTTGAAAATAAATAGTTGCTCAAGGAATTTCAAAAAATATTCCTCCAATTTCAATGAATTTAATTCTGCCTTAATTAGATGTTACTGAAATTCGTAACCCACACGTTATGAGTTCAAATCACGAGGTGGATCCATCCATCCATCCTCCATCGATGGTTCTATGTGGAAAATAATGAGGCCTAGATAATAAAAAGTCGTACTTAATTATTTTTGCAGTTTTCTGCTTTTATCAAATTTAAACGTTCACTTCCAAAAATATTTGATTATTTTTTTAAATTTTCCTTCCTCTTACCTACATTATTTCAATAAGATTGATTATTCTTCACAATATTTGTTTCATATAATCGGGATCAATGTATGGAAAAAACATTAGTTTACCTTAATTTTGAAACATTCAATATTACGCCTTTTTGAAACGTTAGTCTTGATTTGAAAATCTTGAAAATATTGTTTTCGAAAAGATCAGAAAATTTCACGAATGTTTCATATTTTAACTTTGTAAATCGGACCATTAGTTGCCGGGATATCGACGTTAGAAAATGATGGGTTTGTTTAGGTGAGACTTAGAAAACTTCAATTTTTCTGTTTTTAAACCTTTGCATGGCAATATCTCAGAAACTAAGGGCCGTATCAACAAAGTTCAAAAAAGCAAAATATAGAGAGTTTGCACAAATTAAAATAAAGAATAACTGTGACTTCAAAAAAAATTATTTAAAAATGGCTATAACTTGAAAACGATACTCTATAAAATAAAAATTTCACTAAAGTACTATTTAATTTCAAATTTGTTTTTAACATCAAAAAATAAAGTTGAATAATTTTTGCGATCATTTTTTTTTTGAAAAAAACTGTCTCGATTCGAATGTTAATAACTCGTTCAAAGATTTTTTGCACAACCTGGAAATTTCTGAAAAGTTGGCATTAGATGTCCCCTAAAACATATAAAAAAATGCAAATCAAGTTTTAATGACAAAAAGTGAAATTAAAAATCACCAATTTTTTTAAGGTGTATCATTTTTTTCAGTGTAGTCCTTATCCATACCTACAAGTCTGCCGAAACACCAAATCGATCAAAAAATTCCTTCAAAAGATACAGATTTTTGAATTTTCAAGCATCATTTTTGCCAAATTTGTATGGTAAACAACATGGACAAACTAATGATGCAAAATGGCTTCTTTGGGCATACCGAAGGCACCAAAAAAGTTTCAGCCGGATTAAAAAATACAAAAAAATAAATAAAAAAAGAACGATTTCGTAGAGAACTGCTCAGTAGTTTAATGCTAAGATATCATTTTCGTTACTTTCGCCGTTTTCACAGTATTTATCCGATTGACCGTAACGTTTCCGAAAACCAGTTTTGATCTTAATTTGCCACTTTCATTCTCAATAAAATGTCTCGTCTGCATTTTAAGCTGTCTTCTTCTCACAAGTCTGATTTTTTGGGTACGTAGCTCCAAACTTAAAAAAAAATGTAATCATGCTCAAAGTCACGTACATTTTTCCATTTCCAGTTGAATCGAGTATAAAATAATTCGGGAACCTGTTTTCGGTTTATCTGCAGCGTGAATTTTCAGCACAGATTTGTTTACGCTGAGCCAAAAAGGTCGTAAACATTGCAACTCGAGAGTCCCTTGGCAGTGACCCACATCGCGAGCAAGATTCATTCATTTTTTGTCCATTCAATTAACTTTACCTCTCGTTCGTTTTTTGGGGTCATTCCGCGATATAAAAATGCCCAAAAATTGTAATGTCCTTGCGATTAATGCTGTATAAAAGCTTCGAAGCTCGTTGGCCTTGGGTTAGTGCCGATTCTGTGGTCCGAGATTAAGCAACCATGTCCGGAAATCAGTACCTGTTCGTAGTCGGGGTGATCGTACTTGTGTGCAGTTTCCCAGCCGCATACGGCTTGGGTACGGCACCAACGCCAAATCTGTCGCAATTTCTAGGAGTGAAAGCACCCGCCAATACCCTCTGCTATCAGACCACGATTCCCAAAGGAACCCGAACGCCGGTAACGGTAGCGAACCCAACGGTAAGTGTCGACCTTTTGTCTGCAGTAGATGCAATAAAAATCGCCTTCTTTTAACTTTTTGCTTGCAGCCAGCGGCGGCCATCACGTACATCCAAGCCGTTGCAGATCGATTCAACAAGGCCGGTTTCAACATGAGGATCGTTTCCGGTGCCCTTGGAGCAGTCGGTACCATTCCCATCACGATCTCCGGGAAGGCCATTCTGCCGTACAACATAATGGTAGAATATTGGTGTTAACTGTGTGGTGTGTGTGTGTGCTCATGGTTTCTTGGCGCAATTGTTATCCTAAGAAGATAAACATTTTTGGGATGAGTTGTCATTTGACTATTTAATTTCATAAAAGTACATAAAAGTGGACAATATCGCGTAAGCCAAAAGTAACAAAAACGATGAGAGAGAATAACGTCGAGACGAGTTAATTAAAAAAAACATAAATTTATTTTGAAAATTTACCATTGTAGTCAAATTGGTACGGTTTAAGTATGAAAATAAAGGTGACTTGGTGAAGAAAAGGTATCAATCACAATGATTTATTTATTTATTGATCGGGGCTTTTAATCATCAACCATGATTCACTTTAGTAGTTAAACTCAAAGATTATATTTTCAGATTTTATTTAATAATTTCTAAAAAAAATTGAGTGAATTAAAAGTGTAGCATTCGTTGGAGTCAATTTATGTTTTCAGATGACACTCGACTATTACCGAAAGCTATAACGTCAACTTCGTTTTCCAATAATTGTCACAAAATGAAAATATAACGCATTGCTTCTTGGAGTGAATGAACAGGTTGAAGTTTGACTCTTTGCAAGCCTTTTAGTTACATGACAGGACAACTAAAGTAGCTCCATAAAAAACGCCTCCACTATTTACTCCTTAGCATCAATGCTTGGTCAATATTTTAACATTAAAAGCTTGTTTACTATTTCCATTAAAAATTGAGAAATTAACAATCTGGTGTACTTCCGTCAAGATTTGGAATATATTCAAAGTAAGGTAACACAATAAAAAAAGAATCGAGAAAAAAAAGTATAACATATTTCCATTTCTCATGACAAGTTTTTCTGTACAAGTCTCTTTACAATAAATGAAACCTGTATGACATGTTTTGCTCTTGTGAATAAAAATAAAATTATGGATGGAAATTATGGAAAAAATTGGTCGTCGACGATCATGGCCGTTCATCGCCACCCGCGTCAGACACGGGCGACGAAACAAAGAGAAACGCAAAAAGTAACTTTTTCAAAACTTTTTTTTCGTAAAATCACGATAACTCGCCATGTTAATTTTGTTCTAAATGAAAAAATGACCCATCTGGGTCAATGTAGATTCGAAAAGTACATTAAATTTCCCATAAAATGACATGTTCCAAAAATTTTTACAGTCGAATAACGGAAAATGGGAGAATTTTTAAAACTTTTTTAGTGTTTTTTTCAATTAAAAATACGTTTTATCGGAATTCTGAGTATGCCATCAAATTGGGCGTCTTATTTTACATAAAAGTCCCTTTGACACCAAATTTCTATCTCATCGCCGTTTCAGGCTGCAAATTATTGAAAAACACCTCTTTTTTCGCCTGTTCAAAAATGGAAGGGGTCGTACCGCCCCTCCGTCACGAGATATAAAAAAACGGACCTCGGATTCGTGATCAGGGACAAAAGTTACCCTTTAGGACAAAGTTTCACGCAAATCGAAGAGGGGTCGGGGCAACTGCTGTGTGAGTTGGCGTAGAATTACCCAATTACAAAATTTGACATTTGAAAATTGCCAAAATAAGTGTTTGTAGCTTTGATAAAATGTTTGGCAAAATATTCAAAATGAAATTTGAAATTATATCTATCGGAAAGAGCAGGAAACTTCACTTTTAATGGACATTCCCTCAGTTTTTCTAAAATCTATTTTTTGCAGGGCGCTTTTTTCATTTTTTTTTTCAAAATGCTAGAATTGAACATTACAAATACGTTTTTGGAAATTTTAATCCGTGTAACAGAAAGTGAAACAAAAAACAGGAAATATTTTTTTCCGTGCAACTCCTTTGTTTCTGAAAAGTATTAATGGGTTTCATAAATGTTGAAAATCTAAACATGTCATATCTAATCTAATCGAATCAAATCAAATCAAACACAAGCGCAGCCAGTCCGAAAAAAGCATCCTGGAAGAACATGTGATTAGATTACGCCCCATGATCTTTCTTGTCAATATTAATGATTATAGTACATTCGAGTATCCCCGAATCATATTACACTCATAAAAGCGGCCAGGCCAACTGCGTTGCATTAACCGCAGAGAGGATTCTGTGAACGGATCACATTTCACAGAATCTACAGGGGAGGAAGGATGCGTGGACATACCGTACCAAACGCTCCGGATCAGTTTTGATGTGGTGTTGTGTGTTGTATGTGCAGTTGTTGTAAGTGTCGTGAGTTTAGAAAATCTTAATATGTCATATAACTGTTTTTTTTAATCCACCGAAAAGATGATTTCCAATCACTCCTGAGAGCTTCATGAAAAAAAGTGGAGTAACACACGATTTAAAGTTTTCAGCTTTTTCTTGCAACACCGAGTTGATTTACGGGTGTCGCGATATTTCGAGATTAGATGGACCAAATTGGCTTAAATTTAGGGTGAGGACTTCAATACATATCCCGTGTGCATGACAAAGCCAGATTTAAACATTTTTGTTTAAAAAATGAAAATTCATAACCCGAGCAGACGGAAATAACTTGGGAATAACATTTTTGATATTAGAAAATACTAGGTCAATAACATTTTTTGTTATTTATAACATGATTTGTTATTCGCCGTTATGATTTTTTTGTTATTGGATTGTTATTGTAATAACAAATTAATAACATGTTGAGTTATTTTTCGAACAAATCTTTGTTATTCTTTTTTGTTATTTTAACAACTACGGATTAGTCATCCCAATAACAGTTGGAGTTATTTTTCCATAACAAAAAATGTTATTCCAAAGTTGTTTTGGCTTTCAACCAATATCAGACCAATAACAAATTTTGTTATAATAACATAAACTGTTATTAAACTCTTATGCGAAAATGGATTTTGCAAGAATATTCCATAACGCTTTTTGTTATTTTAACAGTATTTGTTATTGAAATGGCATGAATTTTGTTATTACCGTCTGCCCGGGAAAAACATTTTTAATCTTTTTTAATTATCTTTTTTGAAAATCGGCCTTTGTCACGCACACGTTCTCATACCAAACCTTAGCATTTTTGTCGATTTACATGTATGTAACCCCTTAATCATAACCTACAACTTTGATGAAGCCACCAAATTGATTCAAACATTTCTTCTCAAGATACAGATTTTTGCTAGCAAAACTGTATGGAAACTTTGATGAAATATCTTATGACTCAAAATGGCTTCTTTTGCCATAGGCATTGGGATAAAGAAATATAAGAATACAAAATCAATGATCTCGGAAAATGCGAATTTTCACAGCATAACTGCATTCTGCATTTTTTGTAAGAAATGTTGACGTTAGATGGAAAACCTAAGTGCAAGAGTCAAAAAAATGTTTTTAATTTTCTCAATAAAATTTTACCAAAATATTGGAGGTTGTAGAATAAACCTAATGCTAGTGACCAAATTACATTGCAAAAATAATAATATAATAAAAAAAAATAAAAGAAAAATATTGAAAATAAAAGATGCTTCCAATCAAACTGTAAAGTTAAATGTAGAAAGAAATTTCCTGAAAAATACATCGATAGCACGGAATAGAATCGAGAATCGAGAATAACATTAATTACACGGAATAGAATAGAAACAAATGGAAGTAGAGGGTTTATTTTGCGACTTTAACGATGCATTAACCTTTTAAAAAGTTGATGTTCATTTAAAAATTGTCATCGAATTGCGATATCATAGTGTCACTGCTTAATTTCTCTAAATTTTGCTTCAAAGGTCCAAAATATATCCAATACAATATTCAATAACAAAATTACTAAGTCAGTAAAAACTGGCAAGTGAAAAATAGTGGATAAAAGTAGGAAAAAACAGCATCAAATTCCATTGGTAGGATTAGCAAGGCCTCACTTTTTAACCCCCTTCTTTTAAGTTTTCTTCCCTTTTGCAATTGAAATGTGAGATATGTCGCATGATCACGACAACGCACGGTTGCACTTTTTATCCTCCGTGTCCACAACTAAATGGTCAATAAAATGCATCACCACGCTTCTATTGGCCTCTTGCCCGGAAAGTTGCTTCACACAGGGTCTTATTTTTTTGTGCTGAATTGTGTCCCCGCCATCAACTTCTTCAGGCCGTTCTTTAGCCACGGAGGTTGTTTTGTTTCACAATTCTCGCAGCAGCAAATCGCGCCTGTCATTTGATGACTTAACCCTTCTGCGGACTTTACCTGTACCTTCCATGCGAGGGGGGACAAATCTGCGGCCATGGTCGGCTGCAGATCAAAGGAAATTGTAGATGCATGAGAAAAATTGATTTCATCAACAAACCGGCGGCCGTCCGAGATTCCGCGGTCCAGATAGAGGTGAGATATGTTTGGAGTTATTTTTCCACATATTGCGCAAATTGTGCACCGGGTTGCTGTCTTTCTCAACGTTACATCTGGAAGGAGTCTAGGTTGACCTCATTTAATTGGTTCAATAATTTAAAAATTTTAAAGTATTTTTTTTATTGAAGCCAAATACAGTGCAGTAAATTATTTTCAAACAAATTAAAGATTTTCAATTTAAACTGCTCAAACGCACCAGTACTGAAATACGACATTGTACGGCAGGACGGCCTTTCCAGTAAGCTGGAAGTTCAATGTCACCGTTCCAAGCGCTCCACTCAGAATGCTCACTCTGAAGCCGTATTTAGCGTAGCGATCAGCATTAACCGTGACGAAATTGATGAGTCCTGCGGCCACCTAGAGGATACAACAATTTCAATGTTGGGCCAGTTCAAAATAAGAAAAAGTCTTCAAACTTACCGGATTGGTGTAATACACGTTCACCGGTGTTGTGGTTCCTTTGGGAATGGTCCTCTCAAAGCACAGCACGTTGCCAGCCGGACGAACTCCGAAAAAGTACGACAGATTTGGTGTGTAGGCGCCCGAATTTGGAATAAATGCATCAACTTTGCGGAAATTGCTCACCAAAACAACGGTAACAAGCAATATAGCAGACGAGAGTGCGAACAATTTTGCCATTTTTGAGTTAGTTCAGTATTGATACTGCTGAAATTTCATGCTCATCGATCCCTTTTATAGCGGATCATTTGAGGTTCTTTTAAAAGTATTTTGCATTGCTACACTTTTTGAATAATGACTATACATTAAACTAATGACCTTTACATGCTTTCCCCGAAGCTTTCACTGAACTTTAATCAATCGCTTTTGCGGTGTGCAGATCGATGACATAATTAATTCACATTTTAAAAATTGTTTTGGCTTTGTTTTAACAACTTTCACTAGTAGCAATTGACAAGGTAAAATTATTTTTAACTTTAGTCCAGTCACCATCCGTGCAAGTGAGATATGCATGTATGCTTCGTCCAAGGAGTCTTTCTTATGCAAAATTAGCTGAACTTTCCGAAAAAATACTTTCAAAAGCACACGATTGAGTTTTATGGGTTAAAAATTCGAAAAACTGGTCAAAAATGGTCAAAATCATAACTTTTTCAAAAAACTTTTTTGTAAAATTCCGATAACTCGTGAAGAATACATGCAAACCCCTTATGTCTGTATATCAAAATTTTTGTTTTTGTCTGCTCTACAGCTTTGTAGAACATTGTTACCCTCTAAAATGTAATCCTGCAATGTAAGAAAAAACACGTAATTTCAAAATGAAAAATTTTGTTATAAATGAAAAAATGACCCTTCTGGGTTATTTTAGATTCGAAAAGTACATTAAATTTCCCATAAAACGAAATGTCTCACGATTTTTGACAGTTGAGTAACGTTGAGTGATTTTAAAACTATTTTTTAACTTTTTCTAATCTAATCTAATCTAATCAGACCCTAGCGCAGCCAATCTTTCGAAGGGATCCTGGAGAGTGCCTTAGGTTAGATGACGCCTAGCACTCTTCTTGTCATTTATTAACATTTGTAGTGCGCCATTGCATCGGAATGCATTGAAACATCACAAGCGTTAAAGCGGCCAGGCCTACTGCGTAAAGCCGTATCGCAGAGATGACTCGTAATTGGGTTGAGTTTGAGCACTGAGTGTTCGAACAACAACACAATTCTGAATCGACAGGGAGGAAGAAGCGTGGGGACACACCACCATACGCTCCGTGATTTGGTTGTATTCGTTGGGAGCACCATGCTAAGAAGGTTTGGTACTCCGGGACCCTCTGGGATGGGACATTGTATTTCCACGAATGCCCTGGACTCTATTTGCCGTGGTTATAGCGCCACAACTCGCTCTCTGTAACAGTATTCCTAATTCCAGTCCAAGCTTACCAAGTCGTCATGGCCTAGTGGTTAGCATTTTTGCATACCAACCCAAAGGACGAGGGATCGAACCCCGCCTCGAGCGACTTTGATTTTTCGTTCATATTCATCATTTCAAATTTATGTGTGTTCTTAACTTTCTCGTTGGGAGCAGATGGGCATCGAACCCAGAACCATTCGCTTACAAAGCGAACACCGTAACCAGTCAGCCACGGCCGCTCCTAAAACTATTTTTTAACTTTTTTGAGGAAAAATACGTTTTTTTAAATTTTGAGTACGCCATCAAATCGGGCGTCTAATTTTACACAAAAATCTCTTTGACACCAAATTTCTATCTCTTCACGGTTTCGAGCTACAAATCACTGAAAAACGTGTCTTAGTAAAAAAACTAAAAAATGAAAGGGGTCGTACCGCCCCACCGTCACGAGATATCGAAAAATGGACCTCGGATTCGTGATCAGGGACCAAAATTACCCCTAAGAGCAAAGTTTCACGAAAATCGAAGAGGGGTCGGGACAACTTTTTCCGAATTCGTGTGAGTTGGTGGAGAATTACCCAAAGCTATTTGAAGTTAGTAATTTCAAAGAAAGGGTGCCACGATATCTCAACACTGCTTTGACCAAATCGGCTCAAAATTGGCGAAGACTCGTAAACCGATCCTGTATGCATGACGAAGGCTGCTTCTCAAAAAGTTTATTAAAAAAAGGTAAAAAACATAAAAAATCGTCAGTTCTAGATTTTTGTATTTTTTTTTTATAAAAATAGATCTTCTAAATTGGGCTTCGTCATGCACACGGGATATGTCTTGAGAGTCTTCATCCAAAATTTCTGCCAATTTGGTCATGGCATGGCAAAACTCATCTTCCACTCATTTTAATAATGTAATATCTTCCTGAAACATTCAGCAGTTATTGGAAATCATCTTTGCAAGGATTTAATGTATTTTCTGAATTATGAATTTTTAAGATTTTCTATGTACGTAACCCCTCAAGCATCTCGATGCTAACTAGATAAGATAACCAACAAGCTTAGTACAAGAGAGCACAGAGGCATCGATCTTGTGAAACTTTTTGTTTAAAGAAATTGAAAATTGTGCATAAAATTTGGAGCTAGGTTTTTTTAAACGATTTTTTGACCATACCCTTTAATAGCGAAAAATTACGAAATTTGCATTATTTTGAACACAGTGTAGGTCACCCTTATGGCCGAACAAAAAAAAGGGTTAATTATTCGGTCCAAAAAACCACTAGACGAGTTTTGGGCCCGCACAGCCTGATTTTTTTGAATCGTGCTGTTTTCGTGGGGAACTGCTAAGCGTTTGGTACGGTATGTCCACGTCTTCTTCCTTTCTGATGATTCTATGGAATGTGGGTTCCATTCATAGAATCTGTCTCATGCGATTAATGCAATACAGAAGGCTAATCGTTTCCTAGATAGTACTTAGGGCGTAGTATAAACATTTTTGCATTTTTTGTCAAAATATCATGAAGTGATGGAACTATCCCAGATTTTTTTTGCTTGTAAACTTTTCTCACTCGCAAAAGTGAGAGGAGAGAAACACGATACAGAAAATCATTCTAGAACGTTCAAAAGAACACACAAGAATTTTTTTTTCGTGAACTTCACTTCCAAAAGGCTACCAACTCTTGCTGATAAACTATTGTCTTTTATATGTTTATAGGATGTATAAAAAAAACTCTAGAAATATTCTCAAAATAAACCGTAATTTGTTGAATCAAATCTTCATGTTCTTCCATTTTTTTTGTTAAACGTTTACGAAATGTCTAGTTTGCATTTAGAATAATATCGTTCTCAGTGTTTTCACGAAAACATTTCCAGAGTTTTTTTTTTGTTTTTGAAAAGTTCCTATAAACATGTGAAACACAATAGCTTACAAGACCTTTTCAAAAACAATTCTAGATTTGTTAATTCAAATTATCACAGGTTTCAACTAGATTTAGAAATCCTTTCTCTACCTTTTATTGGATAAATATTAGGGTGGGTACGTTTTTCAAAAAGTTCTCGGATCAAGTTTTAGTATGGTTCCCCTTCTAGGGCATGCCCAAGGGGACTTTCATGCCAAATATCAGCTCATTTGGTTGTAAACTGGCTGCGCGCATCAGGGTTAAAGTTTACATGGGAATTAGGGGAAATTCTCGTATCTTTGGCAGGTTAAGCACTCGCCCCTAACTCCATCCAATTTGCTGATTTTCACTATTTAAACAACTAATTTTGCAAAACTTTTGATAGAAACTTGCTTGCTCACTTCTTATTGAGCTATTTATCACGCGATTTCTGTTGAAATCGCTTTTAATGAGCTTTAATTGAATGTCAAAGTTCTGACCTGCCAACATTAGAGGCACGCTGGAATTAGATGCTGTTCCCCTACTATGGGAAATTGGAACTTTTTGTTCAAACGCTCCTACAGGTCTGGGAAAATCACGTGCCAACTTCTGGTATGGTCAGGCCTATGGGGAATGGTCTGGAGAACACTTTTCCCGAAGAGAGCATATGGATTCGTTGTCCCTAGACCTGGCGCATCGGCAAACAATCTGATGTCTCCGGAATCAACGGTTTTCCCTCAAAAAGCATCAAATTTTCCTTAGCATGCTATGAAAGCTCGATGAACACCGCGACGCCATACATCACGCAGCTACCACGTGGTTGAAATATTTGAAAAAAAAAAAAAATACAAATTTGCTATGCAAAGATTCTGAATTCGACTAAATAATATCAGGATTACTCGAAATGATCACTTTCTAGTTGAAAGAAGGTTTGCAATTAAATATTCCAGCCGTTTCTCACCCACGTGGTAGCTGTCTGACATATGGCGTCGTGGTGTTCATCAAGCTTTCATAGCATGCTAAGGAAAAATTGATGCTTTTTGAGGGAAAACCGTTGATTCCGGAGACATCGGATGTTTTGTCGATGCGCCAGGTCTAGGGACAACTAATCCATATGCTCTCTTCGGGAAAAGTGTTCTCCAGATCATTCCCCATAGGCCTGACCATACCAGATGTTGGCGCGTGATTTTTCCAGACCTGTAGGAGCGTTTGAACAAAAAGTTCCAATTTCCCATAGTAATTCCCATGTAAACTTTAACCCTGATGCGCGCAGCCAGTTTACAACCAAATGAGCTGATATTTGGCATGAAAGTCCTATGGGCATGCCCTACATGGGGAACCATACTAAAACTTGATCCGAGAACTTTTTGAAAAACGTACCCACCCTAATAAATATATTTTGTAAGGAATTTAGAAAGAACAATTATTGATAATCAACTATAAACTGAAAAAACGATCTCACCCATTCTTTGAAAAGCGGGATTTTGATCAGTAGAGTGTGAAACAACTATGAACTGAGGAAAACTACCCAAGGTATTCCTTTAAAATAAAACTGACAGATGAATAAAAATGTTCTATTAGCAAAAGCATAGGCCAAATCAAAAAAGCAATTAAATTTAAGATAAAGCCGTAAAAATTCCGTACAAATGTTATGCCAAAAAACCGACCCGCTAAAAATCCGCGAAGAGGGTCCCAATCCGTACGGCAAGGAAAAAAAGCCGTACAGTTTGTAGCCCTTCACTTCCATAACCACCAAGGTTAATAACGATACAATTATCGTGGTTCGATAACGATAACGATAGCTCTATCGTTATCGTTGGGACGATAACGATAATCTATTGTTATCGTTATCGTCATTCCGATGATTCTATCGGCGATAATTTTTCGACGATAACGGATGATAATTTATATTTAATATATTTCTAAAACTGACTAAATTCAGCCAAATTATGTTGAATTTTCAAGCTTACTCTTAGTAAATATTTCATTGAAAAAATTGTATGTTTCAAAGTATTAAAACTTAAAAAAATACAAAATACCGTACTTTTTTGAAAGTACTCACATTTTTATAATTTGCAATATAGGTATCAAAGATTTGAAATTTTGCATCTATTTTAACTGTTTTAGAGTTTTTTGAATGAAATACTCAAATTTTCAAAAAATACCGTATTTTCTCAAAAATATTAAAATTTGTACAATCCTCAATATAAGTATCAAACGATTCGAAATTTTGCAAGTATGTTAACTGTTTTAGAATTTATTGAATGATGCAAAATTTTGGTCCGTTTGATACCCATATTCCAAATAATGAAAATTTGAGTACTTAAAAAAAATACGGTATTTTGTGAAAATTTGAGTATTTCATCCAAAAAACTTCAAAAAAGTGAAAATGCATGCAAAATTTTGAATCGTTCAATACTCATATTGCGAATTATAAAAATATGAGTACTTTCAAAAAAGTACGGTATTTTGCGAAAATTTGAGAATTTCATTCAAAAAGCTCTTAAAAAGTTAAAATAAATTTAAAATTTTAAATCGTTTGTTATTAATATTGCAAATAAAAAGAAAAGTTTTTTCGGGAAATTTCGGAATTTTGTGAAAATTAGAGCATTTCATAAGAAAACACTCTAAAAAACTGTAAAAATACATGCAAAATTTCGAATTGTTTGAAACCCATATTGCAAATTATAGAAATTTGAGTATTTTCGAGAAAATACGGTATTTTGTGAAAATTTTAGTATTTCAATAACAAAATACACTCTAAAACAGATAAAATACATGCAAAATTTCGAATCGTTTGATAACCATATTGCAAATGATAATAAAACAGTACTTAAAGAATATGGTTTTTTGGTGTTTTTTTTTTAATATTTATGCTTTGAAAATTACCATATTATCAAAAAAATATTTACTAAGAGGAAGCGAAAAAAATATTGCCGATAGAATTATTGGAATAACGTTATCGTCCCGACGATAACGATAGCCACATCCTGCTCATTTGTGTTCTTTTTATTCAGTCCAGACTCGATTATCCGAAGGCTTCGGAAAAATTTCACTTCAGATAATCGAAACTTTGGATTATCGAACCATGAAATTGTTGCATGACCCCTAAACTACGTTAAAGTGATTCAGAATTTTTTGATTCAAGATGGCGGCCAATATGGCCACGACGAAATATTGAAAAAAATGCATTCAATTATCTAATAGGCAATCAACTATTAAAATTTGACTAAAATCGGGTTGCAGAACTCGAATTTGATGTTTAAAGAGAAAAAATGAAATAAAAACGAAAAAAAAAAAAATGTTCGCGATTCGATTATTCGAAGTCTCATACCAACCTTCGGATGATCGAACTTCGGATAATCGAAACTTCGGATAATCGAGGCTTCGGATTATCGAGCCTGGACTGTGTATCGTATTTTAATTAAATGCGCCGAATAAAAACCAAAACACTTTCACACGCTGCCCATGACTGTGACCTCTTTTTAGGCTTACTGTCCAATGCGTTAAAAACCACAATTCCCTTTTCATTTCTTTGGCAGCAAAATTATCTCAAAAACATTGTCCTTTATCTTTTACGCCGTATAAAAGCTTCAGGAGCAGCTGGCCAGTGCGTAGTACCGCTGTCCACTTTCTCCCAGAATGTGCCCCAAAAACCGGTATCTCTTGGCGGTTGCACTGCTGCTTCTTTGCTCGGGTGTAGTCCTCGGATTGAGCCCCGTAACGGCCCCAGCCCTGTCAACGTTCGTAGGAGCCAAACCACCCGCCGGCACCCTCTGCTACCTGACCACGGTCCGGAAGGGGACGTCTTCACCGGTTACGATAACTAATCCAACCGTAAGTCCGGCATACTTTGGGGGATAAATCTGAATTGATTCTCAGCACAACCTTCCAACCCTCAACAGCCCCCAACTGTGGTTGCGTACGTACAAACAGCAGCGGACCGATTCAGCAAGGTTAGCTACCGAATGTTGCTGGTCAACGGAGTTCTTCCGGCGGCTCCAGCGTCCATCCCAATCATTTTGACCACCCTCGGCGGAAAGTCCGTGTTTCCGTACAATATTGTGGTCGAGTATTGGTGTGCATAGGGTGGGTCCAATAAAGGTGACGATAAAAGTAAGGTTAATTTGACGAATTTACTTTTATTTTGATCGACATCGCTAACTCAAAAGGGCGCTGAATCTGGATCACCGAGTCAAGTGACACGTGATACCTCCCATGTCCGAATCATGTCGAGACTATCAATTGATTGCAATAAAATATTACGACAGGATCGGCTCAGGTGCTCACCCCCCAAAAGCAACGAATGAACTTAGCTTGGGAACGTAAATTTGGCAAACCAACCTGAAACAAAGAAATCCGTCTCTAATTCGATGAAAGAGCAACAAAGGAGGAAGAAGGAGGGCACGTGGCTTTGATCCTTGGGCGATCAAGGGCAACGTTGACATGCTTTATTTGGTTCGGTTAAGCGACAGCAGCAGATGCATCCAAAACTGGGCGGTTCGGCGGCAATTTGAAGTTTTGGTGGCTGGTCCTCTCGAAGGAGACGTCAGGACGGCACTAAACGGCGATAAATTATTCCCGTTCGGGTCTGTTTTCTGTGTGTGTGTGTGTCAGGTTTTGGGCTCGTAATTTGTGGGGCATTTCGATCGATCTTTTTTACGAACTTTTTCAGTTGGAGAACTTCGAAACGTCCCTCGCAAGGATGCGCATGTTCTGCCTGTGCCGTGGTGAATAACTGGTAAAAAGGACGAAACATAAAGTGGTGAGCAAGTTTGCATTATCCTTGTGGTGATGAACTTTTGTTGGAAAGCTTGCAGCTGTTTCCACTAGTGAACGCATGATGGCGCTCTAGTTTTGTTTAGGTTAATGTATGCTTTTTTAAATAAGGCACGTTTTTTGCAAAGTTAAAAAACCGAGAAAATTGTATTGTTATCAGCATTATATAGAATTACGTTAACGGCCTATAGAATGGTTTTCTGAAAATTTTCCATATAAATTTGTATGGGGAATTTTTTTTTAATATTGATATTTATCAAATCCACGTTTCATGCTTTATATAAAAAACGAAAACGAAGTTGACTTTATAGCTGTCGGCCACCATTGCTAGTACCAACCACTAGTGTCTTCCTTTAATCTACAAGGACTTCGCCGCCCTGGGCTCCTAAAGTGTATGAAAGTATGGCACGGAGCGACGGCGCCGAATACCCATATTTACACAAAGAATTTTAGAGCGCCCGCCGCGGGATTCGAACCGGCGACCTCTGGATTGTGAGTCCAGTGCGCGGTCCGATTGATCCACACGGGCGGGACCGGGACTCATATTCGGATGCTCTGGAATGTGCTCTATAACTTTGCCGATATAGCGATCCTCAAAACTCGTCTAAAACGTGATTTTCGAGCAAAAAACACATATTAGACGAGTTTTGAACACGCTGCATCTTTTTTTAGGGGCAAGCTAGCACATACTCTCTTCGGGAAAGTTGTAGAGCACCTTCCAGAGCATCCAAATATGATTCCGGTTTTAGTACAGCGTGAAACGTGAGTTTTATTTAAATCAAAATCCAAAAAAAAAAAATGTTTTTTTCCATACAAATTTACACAGAAAATTGAATCGCTTTGCGCAAAGTGAGGACTTAATCAATTGTTTCCAAACTATGGGGAGTTGTTTAAGACCCCAAAAGGAACTGAACAACTTTATTTTTTTCTCCATTCAACCATATTTCACCCTGTTGTACCATACATAAGGCTACGTGTAAACTTTTCACGAAAAAAAACTGAATTTCCTCCGGATTTGTAGAGTTAAGTACTTGATACAGTGAAACACTGATGGTTTGACACCAACTGTAGTCAAACGAGCGGGGTCACTTATTAGTTTGACACCCTCTTTATTCGGAGCTCTTACACACTACCAAACGTTTTGTAATTCTCTACCCACTCAGACAAAATCGGGAAAAGTTGCCCCGACCCCTCTTCGATTTGCGTTAAACTTTGTCCTAAGAGGTAACTTTTGTCCCTGATCACGAATTCGAGGTACGTTTTTTGACATCTCGTGACGGAGGGGCGGTACGACCCCTTCCATTTTTGAACATGCTAAAAAAGAGGTGTTTTTCATTAATTTGCTGCCTGAAACGGTGATGAGATAGAAATTTGGTGCCAAAGAGACTTTTATGTAAAATTGTACGCCCGATTTGATGGCGTACTCAGAATTCCGAAAAACATGTCATTTTAAGGGAAATTTAATGTGCTTTTCGAATCTACATTGACCCAGAATCTAAAAAATAACCCTGCAAATTTAGCAAAAAACACGAAACTTTAAAATAAAAAAAAATGTTTTAAATGAAAAAATGACCCTTCTGGGTCAATGTAGATTAGAAAAGCACATTAAATCTCCCTTAAAATTACATGTTCCAATATTTTTACAGTTGAGTAACGGAAAATGGGAGAGTTTTAAAAACTTTTGTAGCGCTTTTTCGATGAAAAATACGTTTTTTTCGGAATTCTGCGTACGCCATCAAATCGGGCGTCTAATTTTACATAAAAGTCCCTTTGACACCAAATTTCTATCTCATCACCGTTTCAGACAGTAAATTATTGAAAAACACCTCTTTTTTCGCATGTTCAAAAATGGAAAAGGTCGTACCGTCCCTCCATCACGAGATATCAATAAACGGACCTCGAATTCGTGACCAGGGACAAAAGTTACCCATAAGGACAAAGTTTCACACAAATCGAAAAGGGGTCGGTTCAACTGCTGTGTGAGTTGGCAGAGAATTACCCAAGTGTAGGTCTCGTGTAAAAAGTGACGAACGTCACTTAAAATTATTTATATAATTGTATAATATTCTCGAAGTGTCATGTTTTTCTCAGTTATAATGAGTTTGATTTGGAACATGGACTGTATTATTGGGTTCATTGAACAATTTTACACTCAACAGTTAAAATTAGTGTCTCAGCTTCAAGTTTCTAGTGTTATTTAAACAGAATTCAAAAATACTTTTAGATGTATACGGATTTTCAGTAGAACAAGTCTCTGTGAGCAGTTCTCTACAAAATCGGTCTTTTGCCTTCCTCACTGAGGTAAGGCTATAATCCTGCTCTAAAAATGAACTTTGTATAAAAACGTCGTAGACCCACCTTCATGTATACATATCGACTCAGAATCAAAAACTGAACAAATGTCTGTGTGTATGTGTGTGTATGTGTGTGTGTATGTGTGTGTGTATGTGTGTGTGTATGTATGTATGTGACCAACAAACTAGCTCATGTTTCTCAGCACTGGCTGAACCGATTTGACTCAAACCTGTTGCATTCGACTTGGTTTAGGGTCCCATAGATCGAGTTTTATACAGATTGAAGTTTCGATAAGTAGTTCAAAAGTTATGTATAAAAATGTGTTTTCACATATATCCGGATCTCACTTAAATGTATGTAAACTATGTCCGGATCCACCATCCGACCCATCGTTGGATAGGTTATCAAAAGACCTTTCCAACGAGTCCAAAACATTGAAGATCTGGCAACCCTGTCTCGAGATATGGCCATTTAAGTGATATTTATGTACTTTTTGGAAGCCGGATCTCACTTAAATGCATGTAAACTATGTCCGGATCCACCATCCGACCCATCGTTGGATAGGTTATCAAAAGACCTTTCCAACGAGTCCAAAACATTGAAGATTTGGCAACCCTGTCTCGAGATATGGCCATTTAAGTGATATTTATGTACTTTTTGGAAGCCGGATCTCATTTAAATGCATGTAAACTATGTCCGGATCCATCATCCGACCCATCGTTGGATAAGTTATCAAAAGACCTTTCCAACGAGTCCAAAACATTGAAGATCTGGCAACCCTGTCTCGAGATATGGCCATTTAAGTGATATTTATGTACTTTTTGGAAGCCGGATCTCACTTAAATGCATGTAAACTATGTCCGGATCCACCATCCGACCCATCGTTGGATAGGTTATCAAAAGACCTTTCCAACGAGTCCAAAACATTGAAGATTTGGCAACCCTGTCTCGAGATATGGCCATTTAAGTGATATTTATGTACTTTTTGGAAGCCGGATCTCATTTAAATGCATGTAAACTATGTCCGGATCCATCATCCGACCCATCGTTGGATAGGTTATCAAAAGACCTTTCCAACGAGTCCAAAACATTGAAGATCTGGCAACCCTGTCTCGAGATATGGCCATTTAAGTGATGTTTATGTACTTTTTGGAAGCCGGATCTCACTTAAATGTATGTAAACTATGTCCGGATCCATCATACGACCCATCGTTGGATAGGTAGTTGAAAGACCTTTCCAACGAGTCCAAAACATTGAAGATCTGGCAATCCTGTCTCGAGATATGGTCACTTAAGTGATATTTATGTATTTTTTGTAGCCGGATCTCACTTAAATGTATGTAAACTATGTCCGGCTCCACCATCCGACCCATCGTTGGATAGGTTATCAAAAGACCTTTTCAACGAGTCCAAAACATTGAAGATCTGGCAACCCTGTCTCGAGATATGGCCATTTAAGTGATATTTATGTACTTTTTGGAAGCCGGATCTCACTTAAATGTATGTAAACTATGTCCGGATCCATCATCCGACCCATCGTTGGTTAGGTAGTTGAAAGACCTTTCCAACGAGTCCATTACTTTGAAGATCTGGCAATCCTGTCTCGAGATATGGTCACTTAAGGGATATTTATGTATTTTTTTGTAGCCGGATCTCACTTAAATGTATGTAAACTATGTCCGGCTCCACCATCCGACCCATCGTTGGATAGGTTATCAAAAGACCTTTTCAACGAGTCCAAAACATTGAAGATCTGGCAACCCTGTCTCGAGATATGGCCATTTAAGTGATATTTATGTACTTTTTGGAAGCCGGATCTCACTTAAATGTATGTAAACTATGTCCAGATCCATCATCCGACCCATCGTTGGTTAGGTAGTTGAAAGACCTTTCCAACGAGTCCATTACATTGAAGATCTGGCAATCCTGTCTCGAGATATGGTCACTTAAGGGATATTTATGTATTTTTTTGTAGCCGGATCTCACTTAAATGTATGTAAACTATGTCCGGCTCCACCATCCGACCCATCGTTGGTTAGGTTATCAAAAGACCTTTCCAACGAGTCCAAAACATTGAAGATCTGGCAACCCTGTCTCGAGATATGGTCACTTAAGTGATATTTATGTACTTTTTTATTCCGGATCTAAAAAATAGAAGAAATTTGTGTACAACCCCATCAAATCAGCCATTGTTGGTAATGAGTGAGGAAGGCTCCAACCACATAGGTGGATTAAGTTAGTTTTTTCTTAAATTTTAATTTTTGTATTTTTTAATCCGGCTGAAACTTTTTTGGTGCCTTCGGTATGCCCAAAGAAGCCATTTTGCATCATTAGTTTGTCCATATAATTTTCCATACAAATTTGGCAGCTGGCCATACAAAAATGATGTATGAAAATTCAAATATCTGTATCTTTTGAAGGATTTTTTTGATCGATTTGGTGTCTTCGACAAAGTTGTAGGTATGGATATGGACTACACTGAAAAAAATGATAATATTATTAAAATTAGAATATTATTTTTTTGCAATTTAAGTTTTAGTGACAAAAAGTAAAATTAAAAAATCACCAAATTTTTTTACCGTGTATCATTTTTTTTCAGTGTAGTCCGTATCCATACCTACAACTTTGCCGAAGACACCAAATCGATCAAAAAATTCCTTCAAAAGATACAGATTTTTGAATTTTCATACATCATTTTTGTATGGCCAGCTGCCAAATTTGTATGGAAAATTATATGGTCAAACTAAAGGCACCAAAAAAGTTTCAGTCGGATTAAAAAATACAAAAAAAAAAATCGAATGACCGAAATCTGAGAGAACTGCTCAAGTGCAAAAAATAGGAAATTTATAATTTTATGAATATCCTCAAATTTATATAAATCGTATCAAAAGTTAATAAAGTTAATATAACGAAGGGGAGACAAAATCAAAAAATCAAAATCAAATTATTCGCTCTACAGCATTGCCTTGGCGTTCTCGATTGCGAGATTCCTACTCGAAACTAGGTGTACGAAGGTTTGGTTGTTGAGGCAACTGCAAACCTCTTTTTACACCTTAGCTTCCATCCACCCCGGGATTCGAACTGACGACCTTTGGATTGTGAGTCCAACTGCCTACCAGCGACTCCACCAGGACAGGACCCAGGGAGACGACTCCTACACCTGGACTGAGCTAACGACCTAACCTTTTTTAGGTTAGTCCGGGGCCAACATTTACTTCCCGTCCGACGGAAGGCGTGATCAGACAAATCTCGTCTCAAAATTTGTCACCGGGACCTTCTGGGATCGAACCCAGGCCGACTGGGTGAGAGGCAATCACGCTTACCCCTACACCACGGTCCCGGCTTGAAACGAAGGGGAGACAATAACTTGAAAAAAATTGCAATGGCATTAGAGTGACACAACAAAATAAGTGACACCCACTGTCTTGATTCCTTATGCGAAGTTAAGATTCTGTACCAATTTTGAGCCAATTCGGTTGAGGTTTTGTAATCGCTGTAGACAATTTAAGTTGACAAAAAAAGTTAATTGCGTCACTTTAAACCACTTATTACTTTTCAGGATCAGTACGGATCGCTTTGCACTCTTCGACAAAACTGTAGAGCGTTTATCTAATATAATCTAATCAGACCCTAGCACAGCCAAAACTGTAGAGCGTGAAATTTAAAATTTGAATTTCACTCTTGACCAAAGTACCACACAATCAGCACCACCTTCCGGGAAAAATTGAATATTTTGCTTTTAAAAATTCTTATGAAGCCTTCAAGTCTTAATATCGATTCTAAAAGTTAAAAAATGCTAAATTTTGCTTAAGTAATCGAGCTAGGGGGTGCCACTTAGGATTTTCAAAAAAAAAAAAAAAAAACACATTTTTCTTGTCCCCCTATTGTACAAACAAGGGTGAGAGGGGGGCAGACGGGAGTCTACCTGTTTTCCGTGGTTCCTCCAAAAAACTGTCCACCATATTCGTACCACGATGAGTAAAGTCAACAAGTTCAGTTTTTTGGTAACATTCCTGATTTTATTTTGTTTTCTTAAATTTTTGAAAAGAGAATTACGATGCAGGATTAGGTTTTTTTCTTTTTAATGAATAATTTAACCTTTTTTCTCTCATTTTTACTGTTAAACATGCAACAAACATTTCAAATCTTTTGTTTAACATAAGCTTAGCTCACGGCGTGCACTTCATAGTAACAATGATATCGTTCAGGAACACTGGTTTCCCGCTGGATTCGGTCACCTGCAACGTCAACATGGCAGTGGCAATGGCTCCCCTAACGATGGTAGCCGTAATCCCGGTCGCCCGATAGATGGAATTGCTCGCATCAACCAGTACGTAGTTTATGGGCATGGCCTGCAAGTTTTGCGGAAATAGTTAAAAACTTAAAAGTGATAATTTTATATTGCATAATTCTTACCGCAGGCATCGTGTGGGTGATCTGAATTGGGCTGGCCTGTCCCTTGAAGATTTTCTTGAAGAAGCACTGCGTGTCGGCGGCATTGTTTACACCGATTTCCACCAGCAGATTGGGGGCGGTTTGCGTTAGCAGCAATGAATCGGCACCTCGTTGCACCAAAAAAACGGCCACCAAAAGTCCCACAATGTACCAATTAGCCATCACTTGATCTTGCTGTCTGTTTGGATGCACTGAACGATGCACCAACATTCGGGACCCCTTTTATAGGCTTTCACCCGGGCAGATCCAGATCCCAGAATCTCCGACAAAACCTCCCAAACATGTGGGATAAATTCCATGTAATGCTTAACCTCCTTTTTTTGGCACTAAATTTACAGTTAATCGAAAAGATTTTACTTTTCGAGCGACCCAAACCGGTCCCGGAATGTCCGAATCGAGAAATTTTGCCGCGCGAAGTGCACCATGCAGTTTGGGCGAATCAGACCCGCGAGACGCAGTTGGTAATAAACGAAGGAATTAAGATGACAGGGTTGATTAAAAACTGTTTGCGAAAAGGTCTAAAACACATTTGCACAATCCAATGCACAAACATGGTTTGAGTGCATAGGACATGGCATGACAAAAAACTCTTCAAGTATATTTTATATTTTGAATTCAATGATGAATGTCCAATTGCTTTTTGAATATCCAAGACATTGAATTTTGAAAAGTTAAGAGCATGCCCCAGGCATCAAACTTGATAAACAACGCTCTGATGTGATTCTCAATATAACGTTTGACCTAATGATCAAGGTTGTTCATCGATAGAATTATCGCCTAACGATAACGATAATGGTTATCGTTATCGTCGGAACGATAACGAAATTTTATCGGCGATAATCTTAACGACTTAACCGACAATAATTCATTTTTAAAATCTTTCTTAAATTGACCTAGTCTATCAATATCATGTTTAATTTTAATGCATTATTTTGAATATGTGTTTTGATTATGTAGTAAGTTTCAAAGCATAAATACTTTAAAAAATCACAAAATACCGTAGTTTTTCGAAAATCGTCAACTTTTTATGATTAGCAATATGGGTAACAAACGAAGCAAACTTTGGTATGCTTTTACAAAGCTCTAGTTTTTTTTTAAATTAATAACCAGAGTACAAAATAGTGTTTTGCCTTCCTCACTGAGGTAAGGCTATAATCCTGCTCTAAAAATGAACTTTGTATAAGAACGTCGTAGACCAACCTTCATGTATACATATCGACTCAGAATCGAAAACTGAACAAATGTATGTGTGTATGCCTGTGTGTATGTGTGTGTGTATGTGTGTGTGTGTATGTGTGTGTGTATGTGTGTGTGTATGTATGAATGTGACCAACAAACTAGCTCTTGTTTCTTGGCACTGGCTGAACCGATTTAACCCGAACCTGTTGCATTCGACTTGGTTAAGGGTTCCACAGATCGAGTTTTATACAGATTGAAGTTTCGATAAGTAGTTCAAAAGTTATGTATAAAAATGTGTTTTCACATATATCCGGATCTCACTTAAATGTATGTAAACTATGATCGGGACCATCATCCGACCCATCGTTGGTTAGATAATCAAAAGACCTTTCCAACGAGTTCAAAACATTGAAGATCTGGCAACCCCGTCTCGAGATATGGCCACTTAAGTGATATTGATGTACTTTTTGGAAGCCGGATCTCACTTAAATGTATGTAATCTATGTCCGGATCCACTATCCAACCCATCGTTGGTTAGGTTATCCAAAAAAACTTTCCAACGAGTTCAAAACATTGATGATCTGGCAACCCTGTCTCAAGATATGTCCACTTAAGTGATATTGATGTACTTTTTGGAAGCCGGATCTCACTTGAATGTATGTAAATTATGTCCGGATCCACCATCCAACCCATCGTTGGTTAGGTTTTCAGAAAAACCTTTTCAGCGAGTTCAAAACATTGAAGATCTGGCAACCCTGTCTCGAGATATGGCCACTTAAGTGACATTTATGTACTTTTTTGAAACCGGATCTCACTTAAATGTGTGTAAACTATGTCCGGGTCCAACATCCAACCCATCGTTGGTTAGGTTATCAAAAGACCTTTCCAGCGAGTCCAAATCTTCTGGCGACCCTGTCTCGAGGTATGGCCACTTAAGTGATATTTATGTACTTTCTTATTCAGTATCTTAACAATAGATGAAATTTCTGTTCAAAAGTATGTGTACCATCATCTCTCCCACTGTTTGTAAAGAGTGAGGTAGGCACCAACCATATAGGTGGATTAAGTTAGTTTTATTTTTCGAAAATTCTCAAATTTTTACAGCTCAAAAAATCAGGGGAAAAAAATTTTTTTCTAAAAATTTAATTATCAATGAGTTAAAAAATTAAAAATAATTCTTTTGCGTTTAGAATCATTTTTGTTATGTTTGAGTAAATTCAAAATTATTTTAAATTTAAATGAATGTTTGAAGCAAAAAAAAATTCGCAAAAAATGTTGTTTTCAGTTTTTTTTCATTTTTTGAAAACTTATGATAGCATATCAACGGTACGGTTGCATAATGCTTCAAATTCTGGCTTGTAATTTCAATTATTTTTTTTAATTTTTGACCACCCTCTCGATCTTGGCCAGAGCCGTGAGACAAAGACTTTGAAAATATTTACATAGGCCTTTTGAAAATTTGAGTGCTTACGAAAAAATTCTGTCTTTGGTGAAATTTTAGTACTTTCATAAAAATACGGTATTTTGTGAAAATCATAGCATTTCATTCAAAAAATTGTAAATCAGTGAAAATGCATACAAAATTTCAAATCGTTCGATACCCATATTGCAAATTATTGAAATTTCAATACTGTCAATAAATTATCACGAAAAAAACAGGACTGCGCGTCCACAGAAGCACTGCACTTATAAAAAAAATCGATATTTGTAAAAAAAACAGAATTAAAAAAAAAATCTAACAGAGGTGAATACCGCTAATACCGAATTTCGATTGACACCCATGATGCAATTTTTTGAAGTTTGAGTATTGTCGAAAAATATATTAATTTTGTGTAGTTATTGTGGTATTTTTTTTGTATTTATACTTTTAAACTTGTCATATAATAAAAAATATACTTTGAACTAGTGAAAATTCCTGCAAAATTTCGAATCGTTTGATAATATGGGTATCAATTATAAAAAAATGAGTATTTTTTAGAAAATATGGTATTTACACACAATATTGGAAAAACATATTTTCTAAGAAAAAGCTTTGAAAATTCAACATAATTTTGTTGGATTAAACCAATTTTAGAATTATATTAAATATAAGTGTCCAAGCCACGTAGCCTAGTTATAACCAACACAAACTGGTGATCTTTTCCCTTCTGGATTTGATTGCTAAGGAAAAGTATTGTAAGTATTGATTCGTCACAACCTATGGAATGTTATCAATAACCTTAACATGTCAACATTAACTTTAATAAACGAGACAAGATTTGTCTGATCACGCTTTCCGTCGGATGGGGAAGTAAATATTGGTTTCGGTCTTACCTAGAGGTAAGCGAATTTTCCGCAGTAGGAAGTGAAGTTGGACTCACAATCTAAAGGTCGCCAGTTCTAATCCCGGGGTGTATGGGAGTTAGGTTTAAAAAAGAGATTTGAATTGTTCTATCGTTTAAAGCCAACGAACACCTAGTTTTGAGTAGGAATCTTGCAAAATACCATGTTGTAGAGCGAACAGTTTGATTTTTAAGATGGTGAAACCTAAAAAAATCTAGCCTTTTCTTATTGTGGGCCATGAACAAAAAATACAACAACTCCTGTTCCAAAAATTACCCTAATTACATGGTCAATTTCAACACCCTTCTCCAAATTCAATTGAACTCTGCCCTCTGCACTAATCAATTTCACCTTGACCTCCAGCGAAACGTCGGAAACGGAGCCAGAATCAGTTGTAAACATCTGGCCTGGGGTCTGTCTGCCGGTCGTCAGCAGCCGTGAAAAACAATACTTCATTACTCTGGGATGGGGGGAAGGCGGGGAGAGACGACGATCGGGAACAATTTTCTAATTGCATTTTTTTTTTGCTCGCCGTTTGGCTGCACTTTTATGCGATCGATTGAACTCTTGGCGGCCACGACGGTGGAATCTAACATGCAATTTGCCAATTGTTTAGAAGTATTGAATAGTTTTGAGTGGCACCGCCTCTGGGGATCGATTTTTCCGGTCTGAGGCACGGCTGCTTAAAAACACAAGTGTGGAAAAAAGTGAAGTTCAATTGTTGCCACTTCAATTGCCGTCAACATGAGGGGATGTTTGAGGAAACCGTATGATGGGGGTACGTTATTATTTTTAAGAAGGTCGCTGTAAAATTTGAAATTGTATGCCTCTCGATGGCATCACCCTAAAGTTCGGGTTAAACTGCGATATTTCGACAACTGCAAGTCTTAGATAGTTGACCCAGGTAGCTCTGACACCGGTACAAATGACCTTCTTTGTACGGTGCTGTACCCCCGTCTGCAAAAACCCCTTTGATGCAGTTCACCAAGTTGTCCCTTTATGCATTACCTTCCTTCCTTCCGTCCAGAGTTCAGAGCACATGGCGTGTGCAATTGCCGCCGTAGAGTTGCGGTAAGCGCGCAACACTTCACTTTCGCTTTCGATGGAACTTTTGCGAGTGTTGCACTAGGGTGTCCAAATCGTGGTCCAAACCTCCTAAAGACGTAACAAATAAATAAAATATTTCATCGCATTTTTAAATATTCCAAACAAAACAGAATTAGTTGCCACCCTAACGTGTGCAATCGCCAAAATCTGCACTCGCTATGCCCTTCGCGGGCCAAATTAGGGAACCAGGACACCTCGGCGCAACGCAACGGATGTAATGTAGACAGGCTGGGACGCGTCGGTCGTCTCGGGAGGATTTTTACGGAGGGCGTCACCTGATGGGCTTTTGTTTCAAGGGACGTCGACGAGTAATTGTTTTGAGCAAGTAGGTAGGCTCCCAATGTTTGGCGGGTCGCACTTCGCACAATTGTTAATTATGCAGAAATTGTTGGCTTTGTGCAGATCTGCGCCGCGAAGTTTATGTCTGGTGAACATCTGGACGCAAATTGAAATGTTCGCTGATGTCAACTTCTTTAGAACTAAAAAAAAAATGAATGGCTCATGACGGGAATTGAACTACCGATCTTTCGGTTATAAGAACAATTCCTTATACATTGTATTACGGCAGCGCATCAGAAACCTTAAAAAAATCAATCCTCACCAAATAAGGCATTGTTCAAAGCCACAGTCGATTGTGCCCCAATTGAAGGGGATTAAAGTCCGAAACCCCTTTTCAAAGCCACTCTCTGTTTACCAAACAATCCAGATTTCCGACCAAAGACTTCCCATTTTTTTCGTCCTCTAACGCGGTCACACTCACAATAGTTCCGATCAATTGGAAATCGTTAAACATCGAAGAGTGCAGGAACGCCCCTCCGCACCGAGCAGTGACATTCCCCTCGTCAAGCCAACCCGTCAATAGAGTCACCTTACCCGGTGTGTAAACAAACAGATTAATACCCAATCGATCGGGGAAAGGGGGAAAATTTTGTCATGAGGGAGAGAAAATCTATTTGAATGTGAATTAACCGACTCGACAATGGATTGAAGGTTACAGAATAAGAGGATGGATAAGATTTATGAGCACTTGAAGCGAGTTTGAAAATGTAAAAAAAATGAAATTGTTTTAAGAAAGTGACTCATAAATATTCTTTGCAATGTAATGATATCTGAAGCAATGGTAACGTCGAAGGGAACAAAGGAAATTTATTGAAAACAAAGAAATAATTCACAGGCAATCTTGAGGGCTTCAAAAATGCAAAACAGCACATTGCAAAAGTGTGCAATATTATGCAACTGTCAGGCTAGAAAAGGTCACATAAATTAGGCAATAAATGCAAATGCAAATTTAGAATGAACTGATAGTTTATGTGTTTGTTTTTGAGGACAATGGTGCGCATTCAAGTCTTAATAACGATGTTCTAAATGTATTGTTTGCTCCCCGATTTGCGAACGTAATTTATTTACAATGATGTAAGTGTTACATACCCAACTCGCATTGATCTAGCCAATCTAACATTTTGAGGGGTTGTTTGGACATATACCTTTAACTAGCATCTTGGCCAAATATGAGTTAATTTGGACACAAAGTTTGATGATTTATTAAATTCAATTCAATTTATTTTTAAATCGAAAAAAATATCTTCTTTTTTTTTTGGGGTTTTTTGTTTCGGCTGATCAGTCAATTAATATGCGGTTGGTCCGTTTTATACCAATGCCAACGTTTCGATGCTATTGGGGGGCATCTTCATCAGGGCCTATTTATTTTATTTAGACAGTTAGGACATGAATTTTGACGTGAGAAATACAACAGAACTTACTAGGGCTCGACCAACTTAGTCAGGTTTCGTCGATCGGGCGATAATTTGTCACTTTTGGTTTGCACTGCCTCCCGTACTATTAATATTAAGGAAATAAGTATCTAAACTGACAAAAAATTTGATAAAACAACTTACATTGTATCATTAAGCTCGTTAAGGTGTACAGATCGTTATTTTTACTTAAATGGACACAAATGAACGGGGATAAACGCAAAAATTGGCACAGGTCACTATTTTCCATGCAAAACGAAAATGGTTTTAACTACTTTAGGATCAACTGGGGGTGGTGTTGGTTGCAGTGCAGTGGGATGTTGTGTTAGTGGAATAGGGCTATTGGGATGGTTTGTTTGGGTATGGGATGGTTGACTATTGGTGTTCGTGTTTGGTTTCGGTTTTTTAATGAGTGAGATAGACGATAGGAGATGTGCGTACGCTACACTGAGCCCCTCCGTATCAGTGCGTTTGTTTACGGTTTGGGCTGTTGTCGCGATATGGCACATCTCGAGGAATGGTAGTGTGTGGGTCCTGAAGGTCTTATCGATGATCTTGGGGTGCTTGATGTCAAATCTGTGTTGGTGATCGACACAATGTTGTACTAACGCACTTTTCTCCCGTAGTTGTTGGACCTGCGGATCACTGTATTGTTGACCGGCTTGCAGCAAGCGGTCAAGTGTGTTGATGTGGGTTTGATGGCCGTACATCCTCTCGCGGAGCTGGGTAGTGGTAAGACCCACATAACAACCCGGACAGTTTGTACAGCTGATATGGTAGATAACGTTCTTTTTCTGCATGTGTGGGCTGCTTGTTTGGTGTTTGTGTACAACTGTTTGACAATGTGTTTGTTGCTTAGGGCCACGGCTACTGTGGGGATGTTTCGTTGTATGATGTGTTTGATATTGTGTGTGAGACCAGGGACAGCAGGGATTGACCGGTAGCTGCTATCGGGGGGACGGGGGTTGTGGGGTATATTATTTGCTGTTTGGTGGAGCATTCTGTTGATCAGCTGGTTGGGGTAGTCGTTTCGTCTTCATAAGTTGCTCTATACCCCCGACAAAATATTTCAGTTTACCCCCCCCCCCCACCCTTTCTTTCACGATGCCAAATCTTAGTTTGTTCTACAAAACACACCGTGCCTTGAAAAGAATTACCCTCCATAAAGTGGCCAGGCCTACTGTGCTGCATTAAACATAGAGAAGATTCTGTGATTATAACATACAGGAGAGATAGGTTGCGTGGACATACCGTACCATAAGCTCTGGAATATCAATTTATTTCACTTTAAAAACTGTTTGAAGTGGCTCAACTACACATTACAATAATTCAATGTATGTACAATCAATTTAGGCTTGTTCAAATTGTATTTAAAAAAAATCCCGCACAAGGTTGTTAATCGATAAAATTATCGTCGATAATATTAACGTCTGACGATAACGATAATGGTTATCGTTATCGTTATTTCGATAATTTTATGGACGATTTATTTTTAAAATCTTTCTAAAATCGATTAATCCAACCATATCATGTTAAATTTTCAATGCTTTCGCTTAGAATATTTTTTTTTAATGTAGTAAGTTTCAAAGTGTAAATTTGTACTCAAAATTGTTCACAAAATACCTTTTTTAATAAAATACTCATAGCGAAATTTTGTATGTTTTTGCAATTTATTAGAGTTTTTTTTAAATATAAAACTGTTTACAAAATACCATTTTTTTTAAATACTCAAATTTTCAAAGTTTGCAATATGGGTATCAAGAGAATTGAAATTTTGAATGCGATTTCAATTTATTAGATTTCATTTTGAATATACAAAAAAATCACAAATTACCGTATTTTTTTCGAAAATACTCAAATTTTCAAAATATGTAATCTGTTGATACCCATATTGCATATCTTGATTTTTTTTAAATGTTTGTTTTTTGTCCATATTGCATTTTTTTATATTCGAAAATACGGTATTTTGTAATTTGTTTTTGCATTTCATAAAAAAGCTCTATTAACACTGGAATGCCCAACGCATGTCCAACTTACACGGACGCCCAAGCCTACCAAAAAAGATGGAACGGTAACTTCAACTCGCTGGTTCTCGGGCATTACTCAACCAATCGGGACGAATCTTGTTTCCAGTGATTTCCAGTAATTTCTGCGACCGAAATCATCGTTCCACCTTTTTTAAAACGGCTGCCTCCGCGGAATTTTTTTTACACGTGAAAAAAAAAAGTTGGAACGATGTGGAACGATTATCGCAAAAATTACAGATTTGATCAAATTGAGTTCTGCAAAGTCCTAAAATCATCTAGACATCCTAACAAATCACTGGAAAGAAGAATCATCTTGATTGGTTGAGTTATGCCCGAGAATCATTGAGTTGTAGTTATCGTTCCAACTTTTTTGGAGCCTTGGGCGTTGGAATGTGAATGTGAAAAAGCAAACCAAATTTCACTTCGTTTGATACCCTATTAGGATGTAACAAAAATGACTTTTTGGCGGGCATTCAGGGGTTTATTCCGGTGGGCATACTGAGCCCAAATCCAAAATATGAGCTTGATTGGACGTAACAGGAGCTGGCGCTCCGCCCTTCAATTTTAAATGGGATTTAACCCGTAAAAAAAGATTTTTTCAAAAATGACAATTTTTGAGGCATTTTGGCCACTGAAGCGTTTACCAAAAACATCACTGGCGTGTAGGCCAGATCCTTGCGCATCTTTTGGTATATATAACATTGAAGTTTGGAGCACCCCGGAGCTCGGTACAGACCTTCAAAGTTTGGCATTTTTTCGAGAAATCGGCCCCGGCAAAAAAGATATGCGTCGCACCTCGCGACGCCCGAGACGCCATTTGATTTTGCCGTGGCCGATTTTTCGAAAAAATGCCAAACTTTGAAGGTCTGTACCGAGCTCCGGGGTGCTCCAAACTTCAATGTTTTATATACCAAAAGATGCGCAAGGATCTGGCCTACACGCCAGTGATGTTTTTGGTAAACGCTTCAGTGGCCAAAATGCCTCAAAAATTGTCATTTTTGAAAAAATCTTTTTTTACGGGTTAAATCCCATTTAAAATTGAAGGGCGGAGCGCCAGCTCCTGTTACGTCCAATCAAGCTCATATTTTGGATTTGGGCTCAGTATGCCCACCGGAACAAACCCCTGAATGCCCGCCAAAAAGTCATTTTTGTTACACTCTAATACCCTATATTGCATATTTTGAAAAATTGAGTATTTTCGAAAAATCCGGTAATTTGTCATAATTTTTTGATTTTCCAAGAATTGCACTATTGCATATTTTGTTTATTTGAGTATTTTATAAAAAATACGGTATTTTGTGATATTTTTTTTTTCCAAAAAAAGAAAATTATTGTGAAAAAGCAATTTAAATTTAGCTACGTTTGATACCCATATTGCATATTTTTAAAATATTAGTATTTTCGAAAAAATACAGTAATTTGTGATATTTTTGTATATTCAAAAAAAAAAAACTAATAAAGTGAAAAAGAATGCAAAATTTCGCTTCGTTTGATACCCATTAGGGTGGGTACGGATTTTGAAAAATTCTCAAATCAAGTTCTGGAGTGGTTCCCCTTGTAGGGCATACCCGTAGGGACTCTCACGTCAAATTTCAGTTCATTTGGTTGAAAACTAGCTTGTCTCATGGGTTTACATGGGATTTACCATGGGAAATTTTGAACTTTTGTTCATTCGCTTCTACAGGCTTGGGTAAAACATGTAGAATCTTCTAGGATGGCCAAAAATGAGCGGAATCGTCTGGAGAACAACTTTCCCGAAGAGACCAGGTCGATTCGTGCAACCCTCATCGGGCTCAACGGCAAAAGAGGAGAAAAGCAACTCGTGACAAAATTTTGAGGCTAGGAATTTTGACAGGTATGATTTTCATAAAGTATTCGCCTCCTTTTCTCTCCCACAAAAAAACTGGGGACAAGGTAGCTGTCAAACTAAGCCAAAATGTTAAAGTCACTCACAAAATGAACTTTGAGTGATTTGAGTTCATTCATGACGTCACGATTTTCTCCTCTATAGGCAAGAAAACCGTGACGTAGCAAATGAACTCAAAGAACTCAGTATTCATTTTGTGAGTGCCATTCGAGTGGTTTGACAGGTGTCAAATCTGGACTTAACATTTTTTTGAATTTGAATTTGCTTCCGAAATATTTGATAATGCTATTCACTAACATTTCAGACCAAATTTGTGCGATTCATTAGAAAAAACAACTGTCCGGAATTCGAAGCAAAAGTGTCCGGATTTCGAATCAGCTTTTATCAGTTTCCGGAATTCGAAGCACAACAAGTAATTTTAATTTGCAAATTCTGATGAAAAATTGTTAGAAAAGACATAATTTGCATGCATTCTCTTTATACTGACTGTTTATACTACATCCTGATGATATTTCTTCATTTCCAACTTATTATATGATTTTTTGTCAGCTGTAACGAAAATGATATGCTACTAAGTGTCCGGATTTCGAAACATGACGTTATATAGGGGAGAGTGGGGAGACTTGATCCCCGGGGAGACTTGATCCCAAGCCTGTATCTCGTCGGCATGTGGGTAAAACAATTAGCATTGTTCCAGAAAGTTGTGCAAAATTGACTAAAACTCATTGTAGAAAACAAAGAAAAAAATTAAAAAATGTTTAGATTGAGTTAAACACATTTTTCTAAGAAGTGCTGCAAAAAACATCCAAGAGAACTTTTTTCTTTGTTTTGATAAGTATAGAAAACACTCAAAAATTATTCAAAAAAATATTTTTTATACATGAATTGTTTGATAAACATATCAACTCCAAAACCCTTGCACATTTGACGTTAAATTTATCGTCATACTATTTTTACAATCAATTCGTCACCATCGTGCTAACTTGTCGTACGTGCATTTTGGGCCAAATTGAGTTAAGAACGCCATTTTGTGCAGCTCACAATGCCTCACCTTTTGACCTTCACAGATCCCCAAAATTCGATTTCAATCCTGAGATATTCAACAAAAACCGAAAAAACTCCGTGCATTTTTGTCACTTTACATATGAAAGTAATTTCAATCTTGTCGTGCTATCTTGTCATTCCATGAAAATTGATGTAAGTGCGACAAAAGGCCAAAGGGATTTTGGGCCAGGAAAGTCAGGATGCGTTTGTCGCACGTACAAGCTAGACTACCGTAAACATTTGTAATTATAACTCGGGACTCCAGCAACCAACTTCAACCAAACTTCGGGACAATGCACAGAATGGTCAGCCAAACAAAACGTGTTTGTTATTGTCTACATTGCGTGCGCTCGTTTTTGTATATTAAAGGTCAAACATTAAAACGCGTTTTTCTCGGAACGTCAAAATGGCGGGTGCGACAAGATAGCACGACGACGTCGAATTGTTTAAAAAAGTTCGTTTACAGTCACTGGAATCAGCCTCAAGAACAAATAATTGGGCTGGGTTTTCGTACATAGTTTCCTTTAATATAGTTGTACATAACTTACTGCAGTTTGAACCATTTTTCAAAAGTTCAATGTGAAATTGTGTAACTTATAGAAAATTAAAAGTTTGGATGAATAAGAAACATTTTGCTTACTATTTCTTCAAAATGTTGAAAGGGGGATCAAATTACCCCCAACATTTTGAAAATACCGGTTTAAAATATTTTTTTAAGACGCTTGGCATGATTCGAAGAGTATATCTGATGAAGTACCCTTATCAGCCAAATAAAGTTGAATGTTTAAGTTTTCAATTCATGCAAAAAGTTCATAGTTTTGTGAGAAATTGACAGAGTTATGTGCGATACAAAAAGGGGATCAAGTCTCCCCACTCTCCCCTATTTTTTTTAAACTTGCTTAATTTAAAAAAATGTGCTTAGTGGAAGCATTGAAAATTTAACATGATATGGTTGAATTAATCGATTACAGAAAAAAAATAAAAGTGAGTTATTAAAAGATAGATTATCGTGCTTGTTCCGACGATGACGATAGAATTATCGTTATCGTGATCGAGCCTCGATAATTTTAGCGTTAACAACCTTGGTCCCGCAGTACTGTAAAAACATTTATAGAAATCTGAATGGACAACAAAAATTGGATTATTTAGGGGAGCAAAAGCTAAAAAAAAAGAATTTTTAACTTTTCTTTAAAATACTAAAAGGAAACCAAAAATATTGAGATAAAATTTGAATTGTGAAATCATCTTTAGATTCCTTTAATTGTGTAACATTATATAACTAAGCTTTACGAAATTAAGCTGACTTCAGTCACCTGAACACACTTCGTACTTTCCCAAAATATTATAATATTGATTGCTTCACCTTTTATAAATGATCAATACCGCAAAGAGTACCATTTTTACCATTCACATTAAACTGGCAAGTCCTTCTTTACAGAAACAAAACTCCCTTGGGTAGAAATTCTTTTCCGTATATTACTTTCAACTCCCACCCACCACCCCATCCTTCTCTCTCGATGCTTTTCATTTTCCAATCTCACTTTGCTCACTTGCGTCAATCCTGATTCTGAATGCAAACCCACCAGGCGCTACCAAGTTTATGAACCGTACCGTGCAAGCATGGGGGAGGGAGGGTGAAAACACAGCCACTTGAAATTTACATTCGCCGCATCCAGCTGGAACGGAAAAAAAGGGAAAATCTCTCCCAACGGCGGCGCAAGGGTGATGCCATCTCGCGTGATTTTTCGTATGTGTGTGTTCGAGTTGAACTTTGGCGAAATTTAAACTATGGCTAAAAATTGATGTTTGTAGTTAACCCTCTACTGCCCATTTTTTCATTTTTTTTGTTTTTCTCGTGTTTAGGAGGTCAGTTTGAGCAAGTTTTGTTCTACGAAAATCTTAACTTCTCTTGTTTTATGTTTTTCTTGTTTCTTTTCTTTTTGCCTTCCTCACCTCACTGAGGCAAGGCTATAAAATCACTCAAAAATTGAACTTTTTAAATAAGCCTCCCAGATATAACTTTACGTATACATATCGACTCAGAATCAAATTCTGAGCAAATGTCTGTGCGTGTGGATGGACGTAGAATTTTTTTTCTCACTCACTTTTCTCGGAACTGGCTCGTCCGATTTTGTCCGGATCTATGTTTTTGGATTTGCCTTCAGGTTCTTTAAGTCTTTTTTAAATTTCATCCGGCTTGGTGCAGTACTTTAAAAGATATGTTCGAAAAACTGTTTTGGTTGATACTAAAAAGGGTCATTATTTACATAATTTGAAAGCTCCGGCGGATAGCTGTCGGAACTTTACGCTCAGTGCACGCACACTAACACTGCAGTGCTTTCAAATGGTTCATTAAATTTATCATACCTAGATGGCAGCACTCAGATGTATAGTGTCTTTACTAAGTAAGCGTTAGCCAAAGCTTTTGTAGTGTGTGGTTGCAAGGCTTTTAGGAGGAAGGCAGCAACCACCTTCCGGTGGATTAAGTAACGTTTTTAATTTGCATTTATCCTAACAGCAAAAAATTCGATGGTAAAATCGCATGCAAAAATACATCACCTTCGTCAAAACAAACACTAAATATTACACACTGCCTGTACATTTTTTGCAAACACAAAAAAAAAGTTGCAACCGACGGGATTCAAACCCAGCACCAACGGTAAGACCTGGCGCCTTAGCCCACTTGGCCATCAGACCGATGAATAGCTGAAAGGATAAACGCATATATGAGCTTGACATTTCGGTCAAGTAGGTTTCCCATACTGATGGGAATTTGTAAATTTCAGGGTGTAAAATCACATAAAATTGCGTAAAATAATGCAAATTTATTTTACATCCAGGTTTTTTTACACGCAGCTGGATTACTACTTTTTTAGCTGTGCTGTTAAGTTTATGATTGTTTTTGGTATTATTTGGCCTATTCTACCACCTACTGTCATATCATTTTGCCTTTCTTATGTTTTCATGTTTTTACAGACACTTTTTTATTTTTTTGCTTGTTTTCACATTTTCTGTTTAAGGATGGCACCATCATCAATAAAATTGTAAAAAATGCGTAGAGGCATAGTCTGAGACACTTTCTCTTTATCTATCCTTTTCTCATTGCACTTTCTGTAAGTTTTTTGAAAACTTTTTCTTACTCTTGTCTGTTCAATAGTTATATAAGTAATAATGCCTTCGATTGAACTACGATGTAACACACAGCTGAAAGGAACTCCAAAACTCTGTTATGTACCGATAAGAACTCATTGTAATTTGATTATTCATAAATAAACCCGAATTGAAATTGAAAAAAATATTGGCAAAATCACATATCACAAGTAAAACTTCAAAACAAATTTCCTAAAATTTTAAGAGTTCTTTTTCCAATGCTTTAAAAAATCAAACATTGGCTGGAAATTGAATTTTGGCGATTTTTAAACCGAAGTTGTGGATGGTTAATTAAATATGATAATAGGAAATTTTATGTTTTATGTTTTATGTTTTATGTTTTATGTTTTATGTTTTATGTTTTATGTTTTATGTTTTATGTTTTATGTTTTATGTTTTATGTTTTATGTTTTATGTTTTATGTTTTATGTTTTATGTTTTATGTTTTATGTTTTATGTTTTATGTTTTATGTTTTATGTTTTATGTTTTATGTTTTATGTTTTATGTTTTATGTTTTATGTTTTATGTTTATGTTTTATGTTTTATGTTTTATGTTTTATGTTTTATGTTTTATGTTTTATGTTTTATGTTTTATGTTTTATGTTTTATGTTTTATGTTTTATGTTTTATGTTTTATGTTTTATGTTTTATGTTTTATGTTTTATGTTTATGTTTTATGTTTTATGTTTTATGTTTTATGTTTTATGTTTTATGTTTTATGTTTTATGTTTTATGTTTTATGTTTTATGTTTTATGTTTTATGTTTTATGTTTTATGTTTTATGTTTTATGTTTTATGTTTTATGTTTTATGTTTTATGTTTTATGTTTTATGTTTTATGTTTTATGTTTTATGTTTTATGTTTTATGTTTTATGTTTTATGTTTTATGTTTTATGTTTTATGTTTTATGTTTTATGTTTTATGTTTTATGTTTTATGTTTTATGTTTATGTTTTATGTTTTATGTTTTATGTTTTATGTTTTATGTTTTATGTTTTATGTTTTATGTTTTATGTTTTATGTTTTATGTTTTATGTTTTATGTTTTATGTTTTATGTTTTATGTTTTATGTTTTATGTTTTATGTTTTATGTTTTATGTTTTATGTTTTATGTTTTGTTAGTTGGTTTGTTGATTTTTATGTAATTTCTTTGTATGTTGTGTTTTTGTTTTATTGTTTTCAATTATTGACGCATTTTTTTTGTTTTTTCAATCATACCACCGCGACTGGTTTATTATTTGATTTAATTTTTTACTGGACATATCTTGCCAAATAAATGTATGAGTTGAGAATTATATAAGATAGATCAAATAATTTTAAAATCTTTAAATAACATTATTCTTTTTTTTTTGTATAGAAATCATATTTTTGATTCCAAGAATAGACAAAAACAAAAAGAATCGCTCATAACCACGGCAAACACATCCATCCAATGGGGAAAAACGAGGGAAAATTGCTACATGTGTAGTATGCTTTGGGTGGGTGGGGGCCTGACGCTGCACGAGGCCAACAATATGCATGTAAGTAGCGCTATGCTGAATGGGTGATGGGTGCTGGCATCCACACACGACACCGAGTGAGAGAAATCCGTAACTCCTCCCCCAACTCAGTCAACCTTGGCATTCGCCGACGAAAAAAAAAAAAAAAAAAAACATGCCCAGAAGATTTGCCAAAGGCGAAGAAAAGCCTTTTTCCACTTTATTCTTTCCTGCCTTTCCCCCTTTTTTCCGTGTGGGCGAGCACCACATGTCAAATCTTGCGACTTTTGTGCAATTTTGGTGTGCAATTTTCTTTTATTTTCTTATTTTTGTTTGCTTGCTGGTATGGGTGTGTGATTATTTTGATGACAGGCTATTTGTGAAATGGGCGAATTTTCTTTTTCTTGGTGAGGGGGAGACGAAATAATGCGATTCTTTTTTTCAACGGTCTTATTACTTTGCCGGTGGGTTGTGGAAGACAGCACTACCCACATGGGTTGGACGGTGTGCGCATATGAGGCTGGGGAAAAGATTTCTCGCATGATTTCACAAGACAGAAACTAGAGTTGTTCTATTGTCAAAAATTGATAAATTTGCAAAATTCAAACTTGATTAGTTCTGTTATTTTTAATTTTTAATGTTGATAAACTTGAGAAATCTCTGAAAAATATTTGATTGTAAATTGCTGTTGAAAATTTAAGAAACGTTAGAAACATTGTTTTGCAAGTTCTATTTTTGGAAAAAAAAAGTTAGCGTAACCACTCTAGTTTCCCTACCACCACACATGCCCATTCGAATCACCACCCAGAAGGGGGAGGGATTTCCACCCGCTTTTCACCACAGCCGTCAACACGTGTTGCTGTGCGGTGGGCATACGTGAGATTTAGTTTCCCTCCACGATGCTTCTTTGGGCATCATTTTTTTATGGCCGTTTTTTTCTCGCGTCACATTCTTCACATGTTCTTTGGAGAGTAGAGAAAGAAAAAAAAACATGGCGCATGCGTTTCCCCGCCAAAAAGCCACCACTTGATCCCTGTATCACATCCCCAGCCACTTGAGGGAGAGCAGAGAAGAAGGAAAACCCCTTTCCATCTTAGATCATGTATGGCGGCGGCCCAGCAACAGCACACATGAGGAAAATGAATTTAAAAAAAAAACGTCAGGAAGATGGAAATCGTCGACAGGAAAAGTATTCGATAATTGGCGCGAGATGGATTGCTGATGCTTAGCCTGTTGTCTGAATGAACTTTTTAATTGATTAATTGGACACAGTTTTAAACTTTTCAATTGAATATTTTTTTCAAAGGTTTGTTTGATTGCATCATTCAATATTTTTTCTAGAAATTAATTAAAGAAATCCTTAAATATTTGTTTTATATTCATAGTACTTTTCGACATTTTTATATAAGCTGCTCTTACGAGACACAAACAAAACTTTATTTTTAAGTTTCTTTAGCTTTTATTGGTTGAACCTCTGAGATATCATAAAGGAATCCCAGCAATTCTCTAGATAATCTAGTCTTCGATATTTTTTTTATATATTTTAAAAATTTAATAATCTCTTTAGGGGCATTTTATATTACAAAAAAGCTTATTTATGTTTTTTAATCGTTTATTATATTTCAATTGATTACACAGTTCAACAAAAAATCAAATGTTTCTTGTCTCTGAGACGAGTATATGTGTTCCAAGGAGAATTTTGCCTGCAAAATCCGAATCCGGGTCCAGAATTGCTCCAAATCGTCCCAATTTTGAGATACACCCGTTTGAAATGTTAGTTTAGGCCAAAATTAGCTATCTTGTCGACTGTTTTACAAAAGAACTATTGAATAAACAACTAAACCAATACATGTATCTTAAAGATCACGTTTGTCCTTTCTGTAACACCCCTGGTTTTTAAAATTTGATTGTTTCTACGCATATATATATAGCCATTTTAAAATAATATTTTCAGTTGGTTCTCATTCAAATTTTTCCAACTTGCATGCAAGTCAAGTTTTGCTGGGATATCAATAATAAAAATCAAAAACGTTAAGTTTCTTTATCTACAGATAAAATATTCTTAAAATCCAACTCAGGTTTTTGATTTGTCGTATTGGAAATCATTGCAGTAGCTGTTTATGTCATGGAAGGCATAAATATTGCAGAATTTTGAAAATTTCCCTCTTTTTGTACACTTATATTGTAATAACTTATCAGAGATTGGTTTTAGCTGAGCTTAACTTACCTTAGTTGACCGTACTCTAGCCGAGCATAGAGCTTTATGACGTTTCGCGTACGCACACTAGCTCACCATCTGATTTTGCTGGCCGGACAAAATTAAACCTCAATCTTTTTCGTGTACATACACGCAATACATGCGCACGTAGAAACCTCTATAAAGCTCGCTAGGTTGGCGTCGATAAGTAAAATAAATGCGTCAGGAATGTGCCGAATGACACATTGCCACTCATTTGTCCTTTTTGGTCGACTCCTCACGATCAACGGGGGAAGTGGGGAGGGATGTGATGATTGGATACCCTATAGAGATGCCTAAGAACTTAGGCGACCTCCAAGATATCCAGATTTGGAAGAGGAAAGGGATTTATGGGATACTCCACCGACGAATGAAGTAGTGGGAATTGGTTGATAAATATATTTAAAATTGAAATGCAGTACAATAACAAAGACAAAACTAGAACGCTCTCACCCAAATCCTGGGATCATCCAACCCGCTCCGTAAACATGCGCTGCTGAATGTGGCCGCCAAGTAATCACCGCCTGCCTCCGTTGAACTGGTTTCCAGCTTCCGCAGCCACCTGGCCCTGATTTCCTCCGGATTGAGCTCCATCTCGAATTGCTTCTTCTTCGCTTGAGATACTTTACGGCAATTTCTTCTTGTGCTAAATCAATAAGCCGGATATTTTCAAAAAATCGTGACCGATCGAAAAATAAACGGGCCCGCACACCACGACTACTTCGATCTCTCATATGTCATATGGCTCTGTATTATTTAAAAAATAGTTGGTGTCGTTGCTGGTCATATTTTTGAATAACTTTGCAGATATTGGTTTTGTTAGTAATATCCTCTGGTAAATTTATTCAAGATGTTATTTGCTAAAAACCTTCATAATCAGAGTTGATAAACACAAGACATATTGATATTTCCAGATGGATTAGAAAGAAATAGGAAAACACCTATTTTGCAGCTTCTATCGAACCTGACGACCGAGATAAACATTTTTACATGATGTAAGATATTGAAGACATGTTCAGGGAACTCAAAACTAATGTTTTGATGAAATAAGACTAACTAAGATAAGATATTTATCTTAGTATCAGTAAAATTTTTGATAGTTTTTTGTGAAGTTAGCTAAAATATATGGTAAAAAACTTCAAAATGAAAAAAAAACAATTTTCACCGATAGATGATTTTGAAAAACTGTTTCCCTGACTCGGCACAGTTCCCCCAACAAGCTTTGGAGTGAATTAACGAGATCCATTCAAGTTCGATACAAAATAATCTTTAGACAAGCTGTGTGATTTAAGAAAATGCAAAAATACGATTTTTGTCCATTTTCATCCAAAATGCTCAAACTTCAACTGATTGTAATTTTTGAACCCCGGGGTTTAGATAGTTGGTACAGAACACTTTTTTTATGTCTCGGCGAGATCTGTCGAAGTTGATCTAGTTCGTGTACATTCTTGGACCAGCTCCAATACAAATTTGTCCATTCTCCTTTATTTAAGATTCAAAAAATTACACTAAATTTTCCATAAAATGACATATCTCACAATTTTGGCAAAAATAGCAGCGATTTTGAAACTATTTTTAAATTTTTTTTAAGCTAATCTAATCTAATCTAACCCTAGCGCAGCCAGTCTTTCGAGGGCATCTTGGAAAATGCCTTAGGTTGATTAACGCCTAGCATCCAATTGTCATCATTAACAATTGCAGTGCCCAATGCAATAAATTGCTTTGAAACATCACAAACGTCAAAACGGCCAGGCCAACTGCGTAAAGTTTACCACAAAGATGATTCTTTGAATTGGATTGAGTTTGAACACGAATGTTCAAACAACAACACATTTCTGAATCGACTGTTTGTAGAAGCAATAAATCGTTGGGAGCCACCAGCTAAGAAGTTTTGGTGCTCCGGGACCCTCGAGGATGGGACACTGTATTTCCACAAATGCCCTGGACACTATTTGCCGTGGTTATAGCGCCACAACTCGCTCACTGTTCGTGACAGAAAGAACATTAATAAAACTCTTATAAACACAAGATTTCAATTGATGGGATGACAAGATCATCTCACAAAGACCCAGTGCATATTAAATATGAAATGGTTTATTTTGATTAGGATACATTATCGGATTGATCTCACCAAATTAAACCAACCCTCTGAGAAATGTAACGCCTCGATCAGTCTGATGGCTGATTAAAAAAAGGCTGATGTAATGTCGATCAGGGCGTTAAATTTCTCAGTAAAAGCTGCCGCATCTCAAAAAATTAATCACGAAAAAACAGGACTGCGCGTCCCAAGAAGTACTGCACTTTTTCAAAAACTATTTTTCAATTTATTTTTAATGTAAAATACGTACGCCATCAAATCGGGCGTCCAATTTTACACAAAAGTCCCTTTAATATAAAATTTCTTTCATTTCAGGATTTCGAGCTACAAATTTGCTACAAATCACTGAAAAAAATGTCTTAGTAAAACTCCAGAAAGATGAAAGGGGTCGTACCGCCTCACCGTCACGAGATATCGAAAAATGGACCTTGGATTCGTGATCAAGGACCAAAATTACCCCTTAGAGCAAAGTTTCACTTTAATCGAAGAAGGGTCAAGGAAACTTTTTCCGATTTCGTGTGAGTTGGCGGAAAATTATCCATTTATTTTTGACTAGTTCAATATTTACAGTACAATTTTTATTTAAAATTTTTGTCACCCCCCCTTCAAAATTTGCCCGAAAAATCAGGGACAAAATTTTTTATTTTTTTTTAAACTTCAAAATTTCAATGGAAATTTAAGTGCAATTAATTGAAATCAATTTAAAATGCATTCCTCTGAGTTTAGAATTGTTTTTAGTATGTTTGATTTGATTCAAAATTCTTTTGAATTTTTGAAAATTTTAGATGTAAAGTATCGCAAAAAGTTTTTTTTTGCTAAAATTTTTGTTTTCCTCCAATCTTATATTTTTGAAAACTAATGATTTCTAAACAACTGAACTAAAAAACTTTTTGCAGACTATGGCTTGTTATTTCGATTTCTTTTGCTCCCCCCCCCCTTGACTCCGGTCAGAGCAGAGGCACAAAAACTTTTGAAAAATATTTTTATCGGCCTTATGCATTTTTATTAAAGGATTATGAGAGTTTTAAACTGTTAAGTTGCAACTGCAGACTATTCGAATCTAATTGATAAAAAAATGTTCTAGATAAATTTACCTCATAAAATATGATTTTCCCTAAAAAGGTTTGTGACATAAACTGCTGCAATTAGTTAGATTGCTTCGCGTTGTTTTCGACTTACAAATCTTTGCTTTTAGTTCCAACTGGCGAGGCCATTCATTCGCATCCTCTCAGTAATAAGCGAACCAGACATTTACTAAATAATTACTGCCAACAGAAAGGGAGACTATTATTTACGTTTAAGAAGCACACACACACACACTCACACACACACTTTACAAAGAGCACTGAAAGTACTGTGTTTTTGTGCAAAATTTTAATAAGCACTTTACCTATGTTTTTGTGTGACGGTGTGTGTGCACGTCAACATTTGAAGTTTCATATCTGTATCAAAAGGACGCACGAGGACGAGAGATTCTTTTCAGCAACTTTGTAAACACTTTTACAAAACAGGCAGTCACTAGTATATCTCACAGCCTGAAGGGGGCCTAAAACAGACAGACAGAAAAAAAGGAGAGACTCCTTTCGTTTTTGAGTGCTAAAAAGCATGACAGCAGCAGCAGCAGCAGCCCCCAGGAGGACGAGTAATTAGTAGATGGATTTCGGAGGATTTACCTACACCTCTTCAGTTCTGGCAGCAGCAGCATTGCACGAACAAAGCACACGTCGAGCCGGGAGAATAGAGCACTCGAGGTGGAACAAAACGAGAGAGATAGAGAGAGAAAGAGCTAGAGGGAAAAAATAGCCGTCTACAAAACACTTTTTCAAACAAGCAAACATAAAAATTGTGAAAAAGGGAAAAATGTAGTCAGGAATGCGACAAGCTTGTACTGCTAGATAGGGGAAAGGGGTATACGATGTATGTATGCGTAAGTTTGAAATAAATATTTATAAAATTGGGACACTCCCATTGTAAAAAAATCTAAAAGAGACGAGACAAATATGTTCAAAAATGCCATCTGTTAAACGTCCATAAACGCTTAATAGGTTGAACAAATTTTGAAGAAAGCGATATTCTCTAATTACATGCCTTCTTTATTGTTTTTCGTTTGTTAGAAATTTGAGCACTTTATTTTGTTTTTTTTTCTGTTGTATGTACTATGTAGAACATTCAATGTACCATTGTAAAAAAACATAATAATAAAAAAAAACATGTCTTCAGTATTTTGAATGAGTTCTAAAAACAAATTCATTACAAAAGCATAACAGACCTTAAAAAAACTCTAGATCTTTAAAAAAATCAAACTATTCGCTCTACAGCATTGCCTTGTTGATCTTAGATAATGGTTGAGCTAAAACAACGTTGGGATAAATTTTTTTTCTTATTGAAGAATACCTTCAACTTTTATTGGTATGATCGGAATAGTTGTTAAAATTAGAGGTGGGCAAAATCGCTCTTTTTTAGGAGCCGCTCATTTTCGTTCGCTCATTAAAAAGAGCCGCTCTTTTGAACGGTTCTTTCGCTCTTTTTCAAAATTTGGATGAAAAATTGGGTTTTTTTTTTAAGAATCGTGTGATTTTATAAGTTATTTTACATTGGACTTTTATAAATTATTTGATTGGCAAAAAATAAAAATTAAAACGAGAAGATGCCCTAGAAAACCATTGGTCTTGGTAGATCTCTTTTCTATACGGGTAATTCTCTACCAACTCACACGAAATCGGGAAAAGTTGCCCCGACCCCTCTTCGATTTGCGTGAAACTTTGTCCTAAAAGGTTACTTTTGTCCCTGATCACGAATCCGAGGTCCGTTTTTTGATATCTCGTGACGGAGGGGCGGTACGACCCCTTCCATTTTTGAACATGCGAAAAAAGAGGTGTTTTTCAATAATTTGCAGCCTGAAACGGCGATGAGATAGAAATTTGGTGTCAAAGGGACTTTTATGTAAAATTATACGCCCGATTTGATGGCGTACTCAAAATTCTGAAAAAACTTATTTTTCATCGAAAAAAACACTAAAAAAGATTTAAAAATTCTCCCATTTTCCGTTACTTGACTGTAAAAAAATTTGGAACATGTCATTTTATGGGAAATTTAATGTACTTTTCGAATCTACATTGACCCAGGAGGGTCATTTTTTCATTTAGAACAAAATTTTTCATTTTAAAATTTCGTGTTTTTTCTAACTTTGCAGGGTTATTTTTTAGAGTGTAACAATGTTCTACAAAGTTGTAGAACAGACAATTACAAAAATTTTGATATATAGACATAAGGGTTTGCTTATAAACATCACGAGTTATCGCGATTTTACGAAAAAAAGTTTTGAAAAAGTTACTTTTTGCGTTTCTCTTTGTTTCGTCGTCCGTGCTGTCGCGGGTGACCATGAACGGCCATGATCGATGACGACCAACTTTTTCAAAACTTTTTTTCGTAAAATCGCGATAACTCGTGATGTTGATAATCAAACCCCTTATGTTTATACATCAAAATTTTTGTAATTGTCTGTTCTACAACTTTGTAGAACATTGTTACACTCTAAAAAATAACCTTGCAAAGTTAGAAAAAACACGAAATTTTAAAATGAAAAATTTTGTTCTAAATGAAAAAATGACCCTTCTGGGTCAATGTAGATTCGAAAAGTACATTAAATTTCCCATAAAATGATATGTTCCAAAAAATTTACAATCGAGTAACGGAAAATTGGAGAATTTTAATACTTTTAAGTGTTTTTCGATGAAAAATACGTTTTTTCGAATTCTGAGTACGCCATCAAATCGGGCGTATAATTTTACATAAAAGTCCTTTAACACCAAATTTCTATCTCATCACCGTTTCAGGCGGCAAATTATTGAAAAACACCTCTTTTTTCGCATGTTCAAAAATGGAAGGGGTCGTACCGCCCCTCCGTCACGAGATATCAAAAAATTGACCTCAGATTCGTGATCAGGGACAAAAGTTACCCCTTAGGACAAAGTTTCACGCAAATCGAAGAGGGGTCGGGGCAACTGCTGTGTGAGTTGGCGGAGAATTACCCATACATACTAAAGTTTAATCGGACAAAAGGATATATATTTTCCAAAATCTTTAAACTATTCAGTAGATTTTTTGTAATATTTTACAAATTCTGCAATTTGAAATGCTCACATTTGTATTCCGGTAAAACTATAATGTACAATCAGTTGTACAATGAAAGTTTTTTTGTTTTGTTTTGAAAATCATTTATTTTTGGGATTTATTTTTATAAGCTTTGAAATATTTGAAAATGCCTTTTCAATTCAATTCAGTTTAATACTATTTTTTTCGGAAATTCAATAAATTATATTCACAACAAAAATCATACCATCTTAAACCGGAGTGTAAAAAAGAACCGCGGTTCTTTTTTTGTGAGCCAAGGTTCGTTCGCTCTTTTCATAGAACCGGCTCAATGTTTTTTTGCCCACCTCTAGTTAAAATAACAAAAAACTAATTACAAAGATTTGTTCGAAGAATGACTTAAAAAATCTGCTGCCGAGTTATAATTTTTTGAAAAAATAGTGATTTTTGGATAAGTTTGAAATTTTATGCAAAAAAATACCTCAATTTTTTATGTAAAATTCAATTTGCAATCGAAAAGTACTTTACAGATGTTTTAATAAAAGGGCTACGTTTTCAAGATATAGCCACCGAAAGTTTTATTTTAGCGAAATATTTGCAGATTTTTGATTTTTAAAAATAGTGACCATTTCTAAAAATATTTTTTTAAAAGTTCTGAAAATTTGCTATAAAATTGTCTAAGAATCATTGAAAATTGGACCTCTGGTTACTGCCCAAGTAACATTTTTTGTTGCGGATCCTTATATGCAACTATTTCACAATCGGGCTAAGTCACATGTTGCAACAATGGAACCAATAAGTTTTCAATATGTTTCGATTACAAAATGAAATGCATTGTTGCAAAGTTGTTTTCAATTCGAAAGGTTTGCAACATTGCAACGTATTGTTGCTAAAATGTCAATTTTATGTTTCTACAGCAAAACAAAACAAAACCTGGACTTAGTCAAATTTATCATGTTGCCAAATGCTACTTGGGTGGTTGCTCACCCAAACAGCCCACCATTTTCTAATGTCGATATCTCAGCAACTCCGATTTTCAATGTTAAAACATGAAACATTCGTAAAATTTTCCAATATTCTCGAAAAAATATTTTTTAAATTTTCAAATCTATACTAGCATTTTAAATGGGCGTAATATTCAATGTTTGGCCTTTTTAAAATGATAGTCTTGATTTAAAAATTTTCAAAGTATTTTTTTAGAAAAGATCGGAAAATTTCACGAAAGTTTCTTGTATAAGCATTGATAATCGGACCATTAGTTGCTGAGATATCGTCATTAGAAAATGGTGGGTTATTTTGGTGAGATTAAGAAAACTTCAATTTTAGTGTTTCTTTTTTTTATAAGCGGCTCTATCTAAGCAACCCGAGGTCGAATCTTCAATGTCTCAGACAGTTTTATAGTAAATTTTTTGAACTTTTCAAAAAAAATATTTTTGGAAATGGTCACTCATGGTCACTATTTTTAAAAATTGAAAAACTGCAAATATTTCGCTAAAATCAAACTTTCGGTGGCTATATCTTGAAAACGGAGCCCTTTCTCAAAAATTTGTAAAGTACTTTTCGATTGCAAATTCAATTTTTAATTAAAAAATAATGTCAAACTTGTTTTTGCACGAAACTTTGATTTTTTCCAAAAATCACTATTTTTTCAAAAAATCATACCTCGGCGGCAGATTTTTTGACCATGTTTCTCTATGGCTCAAAAGTTGCGGATTTTTGTCCCCTGAAACATATCAAAAAATCTCGAAAATCAAAAAATACGTATTTTGGAAAATTTAGTTTTTGTGAAAAAAGTTGCTTAAAAAATCTGCATTTTTTTCCCGTGTACCTATTTTTTCTCAATGGTCCGCAACAACACATACAACTTTGCCGAAGATACCAAATTGATCAGAAAATTGACTCAAAAGTTACAGCTGTTTGAATATTTACGTTACCAGGTATTTCCGTCTGCTCGGGTCATGAATTGTATTTTTCTGTGGCCAATAAATTAGTTTTTAAAAATGGCTTCTCTTTGAATAGAAAAAAAATCAATTAATAATTCTTACATAATATTGTAAATTACTTCCAGCATAATTATCGCAATTAACACCTAAACTCCCAAGCTCGAGAAAAAGGGGTAATTTGTGTGGAGTTTAGGTGTTAAAAAAATCACTAAAATCTACCTTGAGCCTTTGAAAGTTGACATATGTTCAACCAAATTGTGATCTTCAAAAAGCGTTGGAAAAAAATCAGTTTCTATTAATTGTAAGGATGTAGTGCTCTGACCTGTTTTTTTGTTACTACGTTTTAAATACCGTCAGTGGGGGTGACTATGGGTCAAAAACCGATACACCTCTCGTATTTTCTTAATAACAAAAACAATTTAAATAACATCGAAAATCTTCCAACTTAGATTTGTTCTTAGATAGTTTACTAACATTTTCCCAAAATATGGTGGATTTTGATGAACACTACCTTAAATGCCAATAGTTTGAAAATTGACCCAATCTCACCCCTTAGAGGGGGTGACATTGGGTCAAATGAAACTAAAATGATGCTCAAATACAACGATATGGTAAAAACAAGTCATCCAACAGTGTTTCTTGTTCGAGGGAATCGTATTGACATGCTACAATGTTTGAAGTGGAGATTTTCAAACATTTGGGTAGTTTTTGAGCAATCCCAACAAAAATTTTAGAAAAATGATTTTTCAAGAGGTCATTTTTGGCCAAAACCGTACCTCAACTTTAGACAGCTATCAAAATAACAGGATTTGCTCTAGGAACGAGATTTGTTCAGCGAAGTCATCTTAAGATGTCCCCTACCCAACCCTTTTAACAGAATTCAGTTTAATTGAGAAGAATCTGAGAAATGGTGAAATCCGTAAAAAATCAATTTGACCCAATCTCACCCCCAGACCCAATGTCACTCCCACTGACGGACTTAAAATAGTGAATGATAAAAAAATAATGCGAAGGCATGAAACTGGCAAAATATTATTAGAGCTTGTAGATAAGGCTTTTACCATTGGGTAAAACATTCTAAAATAGGACAAAAGTGCGCTTGAAAATACTAAAAACAAATTAAGTAACCCTTAAAACAAGAAAAGTTATGTTTTCATAGCTAAACCGACGCACTTTTGTTATAATTGAAATATGGTAACAAAAATATCATACCAATTTATATCGAAAATAAAAGAAAAAAGTTGGCGCCTCTCCGGTAGCCGTCACATTCCGGCTCTGAGACTGGATTTTTGCCCATGGAAACAGGACTCCCGGCCTTGTGATGCCTCCTTGTATCGCACCACGACGATGGGACCGGCTGAAAGCAATTTTTTCGTATGTTTACATTGTATTCAGCTGCAAATTACATGGCATTGAAATCGTCATCCAGTCACCCCTTGCCGAGGCACAAGCTTTTCTTTTAACAGAGTGGGTGGTGTTAGCGGGGGTGGCTCATCAGGATGTTGCAGTGAAAAAAAAAATACCTCCAATGGACCACATCGCTCCCTCTCTCTCTCTCTCCCTCGAGAACACCACGTTTCCTGTGTTGTGTACATTGAAGCTCACCCAAGCCGAAGCCCTATTCATAAACTTGCACATACTATTCTTTCTTGAAACGCTTCTCAGCCAGTCATCATCATCCCCCACCCTATAGCCACTTGCGGTGGAAAATGACACCCCACTTGGCCAGCTTTCGCACCCCACGTGAGTGTGCTTTGAAGGTGGGGGTGGACCAGCCTTTCGCTTTTCATTATGCACGAAGCACACACACACACACACACACACCCACATATACTGAAGTACAACAGCATCCTGGAGCACTTTTGAAAATTACATGCACGACAGCAAAAAAAAAAGAGGAAAAAAAAGTCTAAATAGGGAACGGGAAATCCATTGCTCTCGAAAGAAAAGAACGTCAGGAAAAATGAGGAAAAAAGGAGAAAAAGAGAAATCAACATCAAGTATGAAAAAGCATCCGCACTTGAGATGAAAAGCAAAGAAAATGCGAATCCGGCCGGCGCAGATTAAAATCAAAGTCATGAACATGGTGTGCGATACTTGAGCGGCAGTGTAGGCAGATGGGTGGCTTGTTTTGTTTAAATAGTTGGTGAAAGGATTGAAAAATATACAGGAAACACAGGAATTAATAAAAAATCTTCGACATTAATATTTAGTTATTGCTCCATTTTTTAAGGGGACGAGGAAAATTCTCCAAATAAGTTTCGTGAGAAGATGGGAGGTTTAGTAGGTAAATGGACTAGGATGCGCTCTGAAGGGTAACCCAAGTAACATTTTTAAACCAACTAGCCACCACCAAGTTTTATTAAGGTGTTATAGTGCTGGTTTGAATCCCGCGGCGGGCGTTATAAAAATTATATGCCATACTCTCGAACACTTAGGAGCCCAGGACGGCGAAGTCCTTGTAGTTAAAAAGAAGACTCTAGTGGTTGGTACTAGCAATGGTGGCCGACAGCTACAAAGTCAACTTCGTTTACATAAAATCTGGTGGAAATAAAAGAATGATGAATTTCTGACATCGTTAGCGTATCCATAGAAGTTTAAAAATAATTTAAACATTTTTTGCCAAAAAATGCGAATATTTTGTTTAATAAAAAGTGTGATAGCAGAAGAGCAGTTCTCCCAGATTTCGGTAATTCGTTTTTTTTTATTTTTTTAATCCGATTAAAACTTTTTTGGTGCACTCGGTATGCCCAAAAAAGCCATTTTGCATCATTAGTTAGTTCATATAATTTTCCATACAAATTCGGCAGCTGTTCATACAAAAATGATGTATGAAAAATCAAAAATCTGTATCTTTTAAATGAATTTTTTGGTCAATTTAGTGTTTTCGGCAAAGTTGTAGGTATGGATACGGACTACACTAGAAAAAAATGTTAAACGGTAAAAAAATTTTTGTTGATTTTTTATTTAACTTTTTTTTGTCCTTAAAACTTGATTTGCAAAAAAGCACTATTTTTATTTTTTTTTAATTTTTTGATATGTTTAGAGGACATCAAATGCCAACTTTTCAGAAATTTCCAGGTTGTGCAAAAAATCTTTAAACGAATAATGAATTTTTTAATCAATGCTGATTTTTTTCAAAAAATCGAAATATTGGTCGCAAAATTTTTTTAACTTCATTTTTCGATGTAAAATCAAATTTGCAATCAAAAAGTACTGTGGTGAAATTTAATTCAAAGGGCTAAAGCATTTAAAAAAGGCCAAACATTCAATATTACGCCCTTTTTAAAAGTTGATCTTGGTTTAAACATTTTTAAAATATTTTGTTCGGAAAGATCGGAAAATTTCACGAATGTTTCATAATTTAACATTGTAAATCGGACCATTAGTTGCTAAGATATCGACATTAGAAAATAGTGGGTTGTTTGGGTGAGACTTAGAAAACATCAATTTTTCTGTTTTTAAACCTTTGCATGGCAATATCTCAACAACTTAGGGTCGTATCAACAAAGTTCAAAAAAGCAAAATATAGAGATTTTTCTCAGTTTTCAAAAATATTTTTTTCAAAGGTGTGTAAACATGTGATATAAAAATGGCCTTAACTTGAAAACGGTGCACTTTATCAAAGTTTCACTAAAGTACTTTTTGTTTGCAAATTTGATTTTACATCGAAAAATGAAATTTGAAAATTTTGGTGACCAATATTTAAATAATTTGAAAAAATCAGTTTTGATTAAAAAATTCATTACTCGATCAAAGATTTTTTGCACAACCTGGAAATTCTAAAAAAAAAAGACTGGGACCGTGGTGTAGGGGTAGGCGTGGATGCCTCTCACTCAATCGGCTTGGGTTCGATCCCAGACGGTCCCGGTGGCATTTTTCGAGACGAGATTTGTCTGATCACGCCTTCCGTCGGGCGGGGAAGTAAATGTTGGCCCCGGTCTAACCTAGAAGGTTAGGTCGTTAGCTCAATCCAGGTGTAGGAGTTGCTGGTAGGCAGTTGGACTAACAATCCAAAGGTCGTCAGTTCGAATCCCGGGGTGGATGGAAGCTGAGCAGTTCTCTACGGAATCGGTATTTTTTCTTTAATTTTAATTTTTTTATTTTTTAATCCGGCTGAAACTTTTTTGGTGCCTTCGGTATGCCCAAAGAAGCCATTTTGCATCATTATTATCCTCATTTTTTTTTATTGAATGGTTTTGACAGCTATCTTCGGCATTTTCAGGAATATTATATTAGAATTCTCGATTAAATTTTCAAAAGGTCTTATCTGCATAGGAAACCCATGACTCATAGGTTGTTATGAAAATTAACTATAATTTAGGCGGTTGCGAATATTTTTAAACGCATTTGTCAACCTTGCCTAGTGTGGCCTTAACAATATCAGTGTTTTTTTCAAAAACCATCAACGGAAATCAATTGAAAACAATTCAAAAATACATTTCATTATTTACCATCAGTTTGCATGTTTTGTCAATTTAAAATATTGTGGGTATTTGTGAAATTCCGATGAACAGTAACACAGTTTTATTCCGCAAAAAAAATCCGTTACGTCATGTAGTAAAACAGAAGTGATTTTTTTTGAAAAGTTATATAAAACCTAGGCAAATTGTTACAATTTCTGAAATGTGATGCTACATATTGACAATTATTAACTTTGATATACATTATGTCGCGACATCTGGCGATCGCTATGAGATCATTAAACTCGTCAGATCATCAATCATCAGTTGGTTGGCACAACCTGTTGATTTACAGCTCTGTCAAGTGTTTGTTTTTATTTCGGCGTTTGACCGGGCGGGGTGACGTCATCCCGAGGTCATCCTTTGATTCCGGGCCACTATCTCCAATAGTTAATGTTACGGCTTTCAATGCCGCGGTCAAACTCAACGAACCGTTGCACAAAAACAGTCGGGTGTCCGACTTGGATAGGCAGTTTACGTCTAGACTCACGGCTACTCAACCGGGGAAATTTAAAATTCAGCACATTTTGTCTAAAAATAGATCTTCGGTGACCTAAGAGCCTCAACACCTTTTCTTTTTTCGTTCTAGGTTTGCGAATTTTACAGCCGAAAGTCTGGCCAAAAGATCGGGCGGCCAACCGTGAAATGCGTTGCTTTTGATTTAACAATAGGGTGTAACAGATTTGACTCATTATTGGTTACACATTCAATGGATTTTTTTCAAAAATGAGGCTAACATTGGATCATCATATTTGCTTTAGCTTTCTGAGACTCAATTAAAATTTAATTGAATCCTTTTTCAATGACATCTAAGTTTTCTGTCATCATATAATTGTGGAAAGAAAAGAACTAAAATTTTATGTTTTTTACACGTATTAAAATTTTATTGAAAAAATCCGTCATAAAACTCAAATTTTTTCTTCGAAATACTGGCCGCCATGCCATGCCGTCTAATGTATCCTTCCAGTCTAAACCCTTTCAGAGTGTGGCGAGAGTGTCTTGCCCCTTGATGTTATCCCACCGAGCCACGTTCTTCAAAGGACACCCACTCTGCACATGATCTTCAAGGACAAGTTGGTGTGCGCGCGCGGTGGTGTTGACGGCGAAGAAATCCCGCTGAAATCTCCAACTCCTGGTGGCAAGGATCCGGTCGTAATGAGCAAGAAAGAAAAAAAAAGAAGTCGACGACGTCTCACGGACAAGGACATGGTCCTCTCCCCAGTGCCGCCGGGCCAGAGGACAAAGAATCCCGCGGGGACTCTTCTCCAGGTTCCGTCCGACGGTGAATGGTCGCCGGGGGTAAAACAATGGAACACAACCCCTTTCGTCAGGCTTTCAACGTGCTCCAGGATCTGCCGGGTCGGAAAAAAATATCCGCTTGCCAAGGAGAGATTGCAAATCCTGAACGTGCTGGAATTCTATGATTCTTAGGGGGTGGTTTGCATGCAATTCAGACGTCCTCTGAGTGATTTTCTCATGTCACACTGTATGGTTCTTGAGCGTTTGAAGCGGCCGGGGGGAGGTAGCGGGTGGTTTCCCCCCTCGTCAAGTGGATTTCGCCTCTCGAGCCTGTGTGGCATTTGGGGGTGGCATACACACATACACAAACACAAGTGGGCGAGAATCCTTGAGAAGGATTTTTCAAAAATTGCACGTATTCGTTACTTTCCAACGCTTGGGAAGCTCTTTCTTTTTGGCGGGCGGAAAGTACTTTTCAGCAATGACTCTTGAAGAAGCTTGGTAAAATGTCACGTTTTGCGCGGTGAGTTGGTTGGGCCAGGGGTCAGCCACTGCAGTGCTGGTATGAGGGAAAGATCCTTTCTTTTGATCTTTCATAGGGCTGTTAAATGTTAAATCTAGCTAAAAGTACATGCATTGGTGATAGCGTTATTAATTCCTCCTATCTATTTTCAATTTACACCTTATAAAATGGAAAACTTTGGAATGTGGGTTGGCTTGAATATACTTTTACTACATAACTATTAAAAGTTTTTTTTTGGGCAAATTATTTCAAATTTGATTTGAATCAATCCAGTTATAATTGCGTCATAAGATTTAATGTATCTTGATATAAAATCAGGGCATCAGAAAGAATCTATGAGTGCTTAACTGTTACGAGTCAACTATCAATTCTAAATGTAGGTTCCTGATAATATTTTATTCGAAAAGTTGAAAAAATTTCCAGCAAAACTGCCTTAGGCAAAAAAAAAAAAATGAGACAAGAATATTGAAGTTATGTTACCATCATCCAAACAGTTTTTGATTTCGCAGAATATTAACGGTCCTATTATCCCTGTTGTCTTCGTGGACAATTTCTATATAAATATGATCTTTATTGTATGGAGCGAGGACAATCGCTTAAAAGGTTTTCGAAAATTTTTATTTTTCCCTTGTTTAGGAGATCATTTTGAACAACTTTTGTTCTACGATAAACTATACTTCTCCTGTTTTATGTTTTTCTTGTTTTATTTTTGGTATTTTAATTTGCATTTATCTTGTTTTGTTTTTGATAGTATTTGGTCTATTTTATCACCAAATATAATTACATTTTGCCTAACTATTTTTTTCACGTTTTTACAGTCGCTTTTAAAAATTTTGCTTGTTTTTGACATTTTCTGCCATAGAATAGCACCATCATCATTTAAATTGTAAAAAATGCGTAGAGACATAGTCTGGGACACTACAAAAATTACTGCATACTTCTTTTTACTGAAAGCATTGCAAATGTTAATAAAAAAACACACCCAAAGTTGACCCCTAAAAAGATGACAGTTTTTAAAACATTGGCAAAGTCACATAAAACAAGTTAAACTTTCAACCCATAAGAGTTTTTCTTTCCAATGCTTTTTAAAGTTCAAAAATTGGTTGAAAAATGGATTTTTGGCGATTTTTAAGATCAAAGCCCGTCTACAGGCGGGGTTAGGTTGTAGAGAGTTAAATGATACAGATTTTCAAATATTTCGGTACCATTTATGAATGAACGGCTGCTAAAATTATATGGAGCCTTGTATGAATGCACCAAAGACACAGTTAAAAAACATATAAAATCCATTTCCAGTTTTGGCGGTGAATTGCTCATATGTTCTGCTTTCATTCAAAGAATTGGCAGCGATTTTTAGAACCTTTATGTATTTTTTTAAGATACGTTTAGGGACCATCCACAAACCTTGTGGACACTTTTTTGGAAATCCAAAACCCCCCCGTCGTGGACAATATCCATAGAAATATTTTTTTTTGTATGGAGCGTGGACAATCACCAATCCCCCCCCTCCCCACCCCCTCTCCCCTAAGGTGTCCACGTGGTTTATGGATAGTCCCTTATTCGAAGTTTTGAGTAAGTCAACAAATCGAGCGTCCAATTTTACACAAAAGCCCCTTTGACACAAAATTTCTATCACTTCACTATTTCAAGAGCAATTCCATGCCAAATAGGGAATCGGTTGTACCGGACCCTCTCCGATTTCAATGAAACTTTGTAGACATGTTATCCTACGCTTATGCAAGCCATTTTTGTGTGTAGTTTCACTCGATAATGACATGTGAGAAGGGCTAAAGTGCTTTGAATATTTTTGTAATTCGTAATTTAAATATTTCTGTACCTTGAAGTCGTTGTATCGTATCAAAAAGTGGTCAAAGACAAACTTGTAAGAAATGTGACGGGCTCTCCGAAAAAAAAAATACACTGAATGAAAAGAACATGCCACTTTTATGAGATTTTCTGATTTTTAAGTTTAAGAGTCAAATTTAAGGGGGAGCCCACGATTATTTTTCGTTCAAAATTTTTGTGAAGATAGCCTAAGATGTTACAAAAAGACTCACGAAAAATGCAGGATGAAGCAACTCACCTGAAAAACTACAAAAATCATTTACTGAAACTGTTTTATTGAAAAGCGCTCTAAACGTAAAAAATTTCAAAAGCCAAATACGGGAATCGATTCTCCAGACAATTTTACATAAAAGTCTCCTTATTGACTACTATCCTAAGTTCAATCCTTGTGTAGTTACAGTGGTTTTAAAAATAAAAATGTTGAAAAAATGGGTTTTTGATGGTTTTTGCAAATTTTTATATGACAGACTTGATTTTTCAGACTCGTAAATATTTTTAACGGAAAGCTCGTCCAATTTCCCATAAGATTGTCTTTGACCACTTTTCGAAATAACTCGGTTTTTTGATGATTTAAGCTAATTTACTATCCAGGTTACTACCATTCACTAAACTACACTGAAAAAAATATTCTGTTTTCAGTTATGAGTAAGGCTACCAACTCTCGCTGAGCAAAAATTCGTACACTTTGCCTATATGACACCATGGTTTAGCAAAAACTGTCAATGAATTATCTAGATAAATTAAATTTAATAAATTTGAGAATTAAAAATATAAAACTGTGTCGTTTTTACAGCTAACAAATTTCACAAAATGCTATCAGAGTGCTTATGATTTTTGCACGTTTAAAAGTATTCATAGAATAAACCATGAATCAAATCATTATGTTCTTCAATTTTTGTTTGTTAAACGTTTAAAATTTACGAATTGTCATGTTTGCTTTTACGAATAATATCGTTCTTAGTGTTTTCACGAACACTTTTCCAGGGTTTTTTTTTTTATTGAAAAGGTCCACATGTGAAACATAACAGTTTATAGGACCTTTAAAAACTCTAGATTTGTTAATTCAAATGTTCAAAATATTTTCACATGTTTAAGAAAGCCTTTGGAAATGGATAAATATATTTAGTAAGAAATTTCTAAAAGAACAATTCTAGACTTTTTTCAAAAGGTCCTATCAACATATGAAAGACAATAGTTCAAAAACTCTAGAATTATTGATAATCAAGTTTGAATTGAGGAACCCCGGAAAACTCACAGAAAAATAAAAATTTCTAGTTAACAAAAGCTTCGCCCAAATCAAAAAAGCAATTCAATGATTAAACAGTTGTTAAAATTCCGTACAAATCCGTATTATGCGTAAAATTCCCTACAAAAATTCCGGCCTGTTAAAAATCCGCGAAGAGGTTCGAAAATCCGTATGTTAAGAAAAAAATCCGTACATTTGGTAGCCTTAGTTATGAGTAATGCAGTAGCTTATATCGGTAAGCCCATACTTCCAATTGAAATGTGGTCAAAGACAATCTTATGGGAAATTGGACGAGCTTTCCGGTAAAATATTTACGAGACTGAAAAATTAAGTCTGTCATATAGAAATTGTCAAAACCATCAAAACCCCATTTTTTTCAACATTTTTATTTTTAAAACCGCTGTAACTTCACAAGGATTTGCATTAGGACAGTGGTCAATATGAGGACTTTTACGTAAAATTGTTTTTGAAAATTTTTACGTTTAGAGCACTTTTCAAAAAAACAGTTTTAGTAAATGATTTTTGTATTTTTTAGGTGAGTTGCTCCATTCTGCATTTTTCGTGAGTCTTTTTGTAACATCTTAGGCTATCTTCACAAAAAAATTGAAAGAAAAATAACCGTGGGCTCCCCCTTAAAAATGACTTTTTACCTTAAAAATCAGAAAATCTCATAAAAGTGGCGTTTTTTTCATTCAGTGTATTTTTTTCGGAAAACCCATAAAATTTCCAACAAGTTTGTCTTTGACCACTTTTTGATGCAACGGCTTCAAGGTACAGAAATATTTAAATTACGAATTACAAAAATATTCAAAGCACTTTCGCCCTTCTCAAATGTCATTATCGAGTGAAACTGGCTCCATGTACACAAAAATGGCTTATATAAGCGTAGGATAACATGTCTACAAAATTTCATTGAAATCGGAGAAGGTCGAGAAAAAGTATCTAAAAAATTCTTGTTTTGGGCTGGAATTGCTCTCAAGCTAAACATTTCTGAAATAGTTGAAAAAGTATTTTTCATCAAAAAAAGTTTAGAAAATGGTTTGAACCGCTGCTTTTCCCGATATTCAACGGCCAAAAATAGTAAAATATTTTATTTTATGAGAAATTAAATGTACTTTCTGATTTTGAAACCAGGAGAGGTATTTTTAAATTTTCAAAGAACATTTCCATCTTAAAATTACGTGTTTTTGTAACTTTGGGTGACATTTGAGACAGCATAACAATGTTTGAAAAAGTTGTAGAGCAGACAAATTCCAATATTTTGACTCATAAACATAAGGAGTTCACATTGATTCTTCACGAGTTTTCAGAATATTAGGAAAAATTATTTTGAAAAAGTGATTTTGAGAATGTTTTACAAGTTTTTTAAATTTTAAGAGGCAGTATTTGTAGATTGTGCTCGGTTTGTTATAGAGGTCGTATGCAAAAAGTTTGTTATAGGAAAATTGTTAATCTATGAGAAAAACTGCGATTGGCCAAAATGTTAATCCCGTAGGATTATAGACCATGCAATTACCTATTTTTTGACCTATGGTGTTGGAGGCTGTTGCAAAAAGATAATAAGGTTTAAAAAAACATTTTTAACAGTAATTTGCAAAAGCTATGAGAAAAAGTCAAACCAATCTTAGATGTATATAGCACATTTTTAAGTGCTATAAAAGACCTTTCAAATGCATCTCAGAGAGTTGGAATTGATCAAATTTTACGCAAATGGGAGCATTTTTTATGATTTTCATGTTTTTTTAACCTCAAACTTCAATGTACTTTCTACCCCGCTACCCTTTGTCTTAGAGGGCTCATATTTGGCATGAGTTCATCCCATGTATAGACAAACAATCGCTGAAAGTTTCATCCAAATCGGAGCACCTCGATACGACCTGTTACATACTGGTGAAAAACTCGGTCTTAACTGTTAAAACTCAGTCGTGACTCGTGCGCTTTTAAAAGTGTTTTTTTTCTCGAAGAATTCAGCCAATTTTGCATAAGAATGACCTTTTGGACGTCGGATTCGTGATCAGTTACCAAAATTATCCCTTAGAGCAAAGTTTCACTGCAATCGAAGGGGTGTCGGATATTATTTGCTAGTATCATGTGAGTTGGCGGAGAATTATTCTTTTTCATTGAATGAAGAATTAATTTACGAACTCTACAGCTGTGATATTAACCCTTTACAGCCCAACCTAAATCTAAAAATCTAATGGCAGTGCGACTTGTTTTATGTAACTTTGCCAATATTTTTTAAAAAATATTTTTTTTCTGAGGTCAACTTTAGCTGTGATTCTTACTAACGTTTCCTCTGTATTATATAGAAATAAGTATGTAGTATTTTTGGTAGTGAATCAGACTATGCCTCTAAGCATTTTTTTACAATTTAAATGAAAACAGTATCCTTTTATAGTAAAAAATGTAAAGGACAAGCAAAAAATTTAAAAAAGTGACTGTGAAAACATAAAAAAATAAATAGGCAAAAGATAATGATGGGAGGTGGTAGAGTAAGCCAAACACTATCAGAAACAAACATAAACGTAATAAGATAAATGCTAATTAAAAAACTAGAAACAAAACCAGAAAAATATAAAACAAGAGATGTAAAGTTTTTCGTAGAACAAAAGTTACTCAAAAAGACCTCATGAACACGTGAAAATAGACATTCAAGAAAAAAAACCATTTTGGGCAGTGAGGGTTGATCAGTTTCCACATATATTTTCGTGGCTGGAATCAAGTTATTGAAGCCACTTCAAGAATGAACCCATTTAACCTTTGTTTAGAAAAAAAAAGTGCGACGAATCAATCGAGACTAGAACATAAAATAACGCCACACTGAGTGAGGTGAAAGCTCACTGCCAGACATGGACACGCTCTGTAGCAAAAACAACAAACCTTAAAAATTGTACGAATAATATAAAATAACGACCGGAAACTGAATTTTCCCTCCGGAAACTAACTTTTCGACGTCTAAATGCGTTTTTCGCTCTCGGTTGCGATGTTTCTGCTGCTGCTGCTGCTGCTGCCATAAACTGGAGGCAAAAACTTCACAAGTCACACTATCAGTACGATTTGACGAACGACCAACACTTTGGGTTGCTGGTTTATTTCATTTTTTGCTGCTTTTAGTTTTTCCTGGGGGGGGAAAGGAAATTTTAGTCGGTGGAACAGGAAGGGACCCCGATAAAAGGTGTAAAGTTATGCAAGAAGTCAAGCGGATCGGACTTAGAATCGAGTGGATAAATGGCACCCAGAGTTGGGGCTGTTTTTTTTTGCGCTCCAGCATGGTATCAGGAATGGCATCGTCCTAGAAGTGTTGAGTTTTCCTGCGACTGACCTGATTTTTCGATTTGCTGGTGGAAAACCGGTAGGAGAGATTAGGGTAACTTTACCAGATGTGAAAACACAACTTCAGAAATGCAATCCCAATGACAATAAGCAAGAAATTGTCGGCAACGAAATACTAAAATCATGAAATAACAGAAGCCACAATTCACCCGACATTCCCTAATCGCAACTAGAGACGGGAAATTGGAACAATCAAAAAACATTCAACGAGTGGCTGGTGGCCGTCGTCGTCGTCGTCGTTGGCATCGCCGGTTGTCGTCTCGGAATCGATTTTCACCGGCCTGTTTCCCATTTTTCCCGAAGGTGTAGGCATGCGATTGTTTTTTATTCCGTCTTCTTTTTTTTTTCTTTTGGAAAATTCCTCGACACAAATAGTTTGAAAACGGAGTTAGCAAACTCTGACAACCGGTGACATTGCCGAGGGGTGTTGACCTTACAAGTTTCTTGAGAGAAATTTTCGGAAAGTTTCAAAGATTTTATTTTTATTCTTTTTTAATAGTTTATAATGTATCAGAGAGTAATGATATATAATTGGAAATTCGTTTCCTGTCGACAGTAATAATTGGATAATCATATTTCAATACAGGGATTTTCCACTTTCCTCATTTGCTAAATATTTTTCCCTAGTAGTGCGTTCGTTTCGAAGAAGTGTCAAAACTCGCCAAACTATGTAAAAAGTTGTAAGTTCAACAATACAACTTGGGCTGTATTAGTAAATCTTATTCTTTTCGTCGATTCGGCGTATTCGGCATAGTTGTAGGTATTGATGAGAACTATTTAAGAATAAATTGCCAATTTTCAAAAAACAAAAAAAAAGTTTGAAAAAAAAAAACAATTTCTTTGAAACTATAATTTTCTTCATTTCCGAATATCAATGAACTATTTTTTGTCTTCCTCACTGAGGTAAGGCTATAATCCTGCTCTAAAAATGAACTTTGTATAAAAAAGTCGTAGACCCACCTTCATGTATACATATCGACTAAGAATCGAAAACTGAACAAATGTCTGTGTGTATGTGTGTGTTTGTATGTATGTGACCAACAAACTTGCTCACGTTTCTCGGCACTAGCTGAACCGATTTGACCCGAGCCAGTAGCATTCGACTTGGTTTAGGGTCCCATAGATTGAGTTTTATACAGATTGAAGTTTCGATAAGTAGTTCAAAAGTTATGTATAAAAATGTGTTTTCACATATATCCAGATCTCACTTAAATGTTTGTAAACTAACGTCATGATTCGAAATCCGGACACGTAGTAGCATATCATTTTTGTTATACAGTTAAACCTCGCATAAGAGCGCCTCGCATATGCAACTTTGCATATACGAGTCATTCCACCTGATTCGGTTTTGTCACAAGAGTTGCATATGCGAGGTACAGGGCTTATGGGATTTTGGCTATATGGGAGACATGGCCTATATTGTTATAAAAAATCGTCATAACTATGCAAATTTATAGTGTTTTGGAATCGTTATGAAGTCAGCTATACATCTACACCAAATTTACAAGGTTTACGATGTTCTAGGTCATCCGAAACTTCTTCAAGTTAAGGCCTATGTGTTCACCGCCGTACAAGTATGAGGTAGCGATTGTGAATGTGGTTTTTTGACCTCAGATCATATCCGGATAGCCTCAGGGAGGTTCAGGGACTAGTCTACCGATGTGTGGTGATGTTCTGGGTCTTCTGTAGAGTCCCAGGAGTTACGACCGATGGGTCTACCGCCGTAACAATATAGAGGTCGGAGATTTTTGACCTCAGATCATATCCAGATAGCCTCAGGGAGGTTCAGGGACTAGTCTACCGATATGTGGTGATGTTCTGGGTCTCCTGTAGAGTCCCGGGAGTTACGACCGATGAGTCTACCGCCGTAACAAGATAGAGGTCGGAGGTTTTTGACCTCAGATCATATCCGGATAGCCTCAGGGAGGTTCAGGGACTAGTTTACCGAAATGTGGTGATGTTCTGGGTCTCCTGTAGAGTCCCGGGAGTTACGACCGATGAGTCTACCGCCGTAACAATATAGAGGTCGGAGATTTTTGACCGCAGATCATATCCGGATAGCCTCAGGGAGGTTCAGGGACTAGTCTACCAATATGTGGTGATGTTCTAGGTCTTCTGTAGAGTCCCGGGAGTTACGATCGATGAGTCTACCGCCGTAACAAGATAGAGGTCGGAGGTTTTTGACCTCAGATCATATCCGGATAGCCTCAGGGAGGTTCAGGGACTAGTTTACCGAAATGTGGTGATGTTCTGGGTCTTCTGTAGAGTCCCGGGAGTTACGACCGATGGGTCTACCACCGTAACAAGATAGAGGTCAGTGGTTTTTGACCGCAGATCATATCCGGATAGCCTCAGGAAGGTTCAGGGACTAGTCTACCAATATGTGGTGATGTTCTAGGTCTTCTGTAGAGTCCCGGGAGTTACGATCGATGAGTCTACCGCCGTAACAAGATAGAGGTCGGAGGTTTTTGACCTCAGATCATATCCGGATAGCCTCAGGGAGGTTCAGGGACTAGTTTACCGAAATGTGGTGATGTTCTGGGTCTTCTGTAGAGTCCCGGGAGTTACGACCGATGGGTCTACCACCGTAACAAGATAGAGGTCAGTGGTTTTTGACCGCAGATCATATCCGGATAGCCTCAGGAAGGTTCAGGGACTAGTTTACCAATATGTGGTGATGTTCTGGGTCACCTGTAGAGTCCCGGGAGTAACGTCCGATGGGTCTACCGCCGTAACAAGATAGAGGTGAGTGGTTTTTGACCTCAGATCATATCCGGATAGCCTCAGGGAGGTTCAGGGACTAGTTTACCGATATGTGGCGATATTCTAGGTCTTCTGTAGAGCTCGGGAGTTACAACCGATGGGTCTACCACCGTAACAAGATAGAGGTCCGAGGTTTTTTACCTCAGATTCTATTCGGATAGCTTCAAAGAGGTTCGGAGACTAGTAAACGTATATCTGAAGATGTTCTAAAGCCGGGACCGTGGTGTAGGGGTAAGCGTGATTGCCTCTCACCCAGTCGGCCTGGGTTCAATCCCAGACGGTCCCGGTAGCATTTTTCGAGACGAGATTTGTCTGATCACGCCTTCCGTTGGACGGGAAGTAAATGTTGGCCCCAGACTTATCTAAAAAAAAAAGGTTAGCTTCGAGTAGGAATCTCGCAATCGAGAACGCCAAGGCAATGCTGTAGAGCGAATAATTTGATTTTTTTTTTGAAGATGTTTTGGGTCATCTGTAGAGTTCCTGGAGTTACGGACACTAAGGCCGTAACTCCAGAGAGTCTTCAAAATTCCCTGAAGGTATCCGAATGAGCCTGTTATAAAACTAACGACCTTTGTCTTGTTACGGCAGTAAACTAACGGACCGTAACTTCTGGAATTCTTTAGAAGACCCCGATCATCACCACATTCTGGAAGACTAGTCCCTGAACTACCCTCAGGCTAGACGGATATGTTGTGAAGTCAAAAACTACCGACCTCTGCCTTTTAACGACGGTAGATCTAACGGCCGTTACTTCCAGAATTCTACAGATGACTTAGAACCTCCAACCTCTATCTTGTTACGGCGGTAGACCCATCAGCCGTAACTCCCGGGACTCTACAGAAGACCCAGAACATCACCACATTTCGGTAGACTAGTCCCTGAACCTCCCTGAGGCTATCCGGATATGATCTGAGGTCAAAAACCTCCGACCTCTATCTTGTTACGGCGATAGACTCATCGATCGTAACTCCCGGGACTCTACAGAAGACCTAGAACATCACCACATATTGGTAGACTAGTCCCTGAACCTTCCTGAGGCTATCCGGATATGATCTGCGGTCAAAAACCACTGACCTCTATCTTGTTACGGTGGTAGACCCATCGGTCGTAACTCCCGGGACTCTACAGAAGAAGAATCACCACATATCGGTAAACTAGTCCTGAACCTCCTGAGGCTATCCGATATGATCTGGGTCAAAACCTCCGACCTCTATCTTGTTACGGCGGTAGACTCATCGATCGTAACTCCCGGGACTCTACAGAAGACCCAGAACATCACCACATATTGGTAGACTAGTCCCTGAACCTCCCTGAGGCTATCCGGATATGATCTGCGGTCAAAAACCACTGACCTCTATCTTGTTACGGCGGTAGACCCATCGGTCGTAACTCCCGGGACTCTCAGAGACCCAGAACATCACCACATATCGGTAGACTAGTCCCTGAACCTCCCTGAGGCTATCTGGATATGATCTGAGGTCAAAAATCTCCGACCTCTATCTTGTTACGGCGGTAGACACATCGGCCGTAACTCCCGGGACTCTACAGAAGACCTGGAACATCACACCATATCGGTAGACTAGTCCCTGAACCTCCCTGAGACTATCCGGATATGATCTGAGGTCAAAAACCTCCGACCTCTATCTTGTTACGGCGGTAGACTCATCGAACTCCCGGGACTCTACAGAAGACCCAGAACATCACCACATATTGGTAGACTAGTCCCTGAACCTCCCTGAGGCTATCCGGATATGATCTGCGGTCAAAAACCACTGACCTCTATCTTGTTACGGTGGTAGACCCATCGGTCGTAACTCCCGGGACTCTACAGGAGACCCAGAACATCACCACATATCGGTAGACTAGTCCCTGAACCTCCCTGAGGCTATCTGGATATGATCTGAGGTCAAAAATCTCCGACCTCTATCTTGTTACGGCGGTAGACACATCGGCCGTAACTCCCGGGAATCTACAGAAGACCTGGAACATCACACCATATCGGTAGACTAGTCCCTGAACCTCCCTGAGACTATCCGGATATGATCTGAGGTCAAAAACCTCCGACCTCTATCTTGTTACGGCGGTAGACTCATCGATCGTAACTCCCGGGACTCTACAGAAGACCTAGAACATCACCACATATTGGTAGACTAGTCCCTGAACCTATCCTGAGGCATAGTCCGGATATTATAACAATATAGGCCATGTCTCCCATATAGCCAAAATCCCATAAGCCCTGTACCTCGCATATGCGTGCTTCGCATAAGAAACCCCCATATGAGTTGCATATGCGAGGTTTAACTGTAGCTGACAAATCAAAAATCAAATTATTCGCTCTACAGCTTTGCCTTGGCGTTCTCGATTGCGAGATTCCTACTCGAAACTAGGTGTCCGAAGGCTTGATTGTTGAGGCAATTGCAAACCTCTTTTTACACCTTAGCTTCCATCCACCCCGGGATTCGAACTGACGACCTTTGGATTGTGAGTCCAACTGCCTACCAGCGACTCCACCAGGACAGGACCCAGGGAGACGACCCCTACACCTGGACTGAGCTAACGACCTAACCTTTTTAGGTTAGTCCGGGGCCAACATTTACTTCCCGTCCGACGGAAGGCGTGATCAGACAAATTTCGTCTCAAAATTTGCCACCGGGACCTTCTGGGATCAAACCCAGGCCGACTGGGTGAGAGGCAATCACGCTTACCCCTACACCACGGTCCCGGCTTATAGCTGACAAAAAATCATGTAATAAGTTGGAAATGTAGAAATATCATCAGGATGTAGTATAAACAGTCAGTTTTAAGAGAATGCATGCAAAATATGTCTTTTCTAACAAATTTTCATCAGAATTTGAAAATTAAAATGCATTGTTGTGCTTCGAATCCCGGACACTGATAAAAGCTGATTCGAAATCCGGACACTTTTGCTTCGAATTCCGGACACTCGTTTTTGCTAATGAATCGCACAAATTTGGACTGAAATGTTAGTGAATGGCATTTTTAAGGTCTCAAATAAGCTGTTAACATCAAAACAGTTGATATTTTATATAAAAATTTGCTTGAATTTAAGGAAATCAAAAACATAAATTTCTGCTTTGCCTTCCCGGTGCTTCGGACGCATATGAAATATTTCACCGTGAAATGTTTCGCATTTTTGGTAATCTTATAATTTTATTTTATTTAATTGTTTTGACATTAACTACAGCGTTTAAACAAACTTAAAATGAAAGTTGATGTTAGAATTCATCAAATAACCCATTTTTGACATTTATAATTGATAAAACAAGATGAGGTGTCCGGGTTTCGAAGCGTCCGGGAATTCGAATCATGACGTTATGTCCGGATCCACCATCCGACCCATCGTTAGTTAGGTTATCAAAAGACTTTTCCAACGAGTCCAACACATCTGGCAACCCTGTCTCGAGATATGGTCATTTAAGTGACATTTATGTAATTTTTTGAAGCCGGATCTCACATAAATGTATGTAAACTATGTCCGGATCTACCATCCGACCAATCGTTAGTTAGGTTATCAAAAGAACTTTCAAACGAGTCCAACATATTGAAGATCTGGCAACTCTGTCTCGAGATATGGCCACTTAAGTGATATTAATATATAGTGTTGGTAATGAGTGAGGAAGTTTTGTATGAAAAGCTGCCGAAATTGTATGGATCGTTGTATGGGTGAACCAATGTCACAAATTCACTTTTCTAATGTTAGGAATAAACCCACAAAGTTATAAAAAAATAAAAAAAAGACAAAAATACACAAAATTGACCCCCTTTGTACAGAATTGTTAATAACTATTTCCTTCGTAAACAAGTTTTACCCATTTTGTTACGTTATATCATGCTGAATGGGCAAACAAATAATGAACAAAACTTTTACATTCGATTTTTGACAGAAATGGTTTTTTGTGGCTCAATCGGACCGTGCCCAGGACACACAATCCAGAGGTCGCCGGTTCGAATTCTACGGCGGGCGCCCTTAATTTCTAAATGTCAATATGGGTATTCGGCGCCGTCGCTCTGTGCCATACTCTCGTACACTTAGGAGCCCAGGATGGCGAACGCCTTGTAGATAAAAGGACGACACTTGTGGTTGATACTAGTAATAGTTGAAGACAGCTATAAAGTCAATTTTGTCGGTGTTTTTTTTTGTTTATTTGAGGCAGCTTTTACTTTACACTGACTTAAATGGGTTCCTCACAAAACCCTTCTCCCCCTGGTGGACAATTTGCATACAAAACAAATATTTTTTTGTATGGAGAGTGGACAATTGGTGAGCCCTGCCACCCCCAAGGAGTCCACGTGGTTTATGGATGAGCCCTAAACAATCAGACAAACAACAGATTGCTCACGCATAACAGCTTTGTTATTGGTATTGACCTCTCACACAATCCATCAGTCTAATGTACACTTTGATACAATTTTGATAATTGGCTTTTAGTGGTTTTAGCCCGTTGTACTTAAGTTATGTTTTGATGACTTTAGTATAAGTTTCTTTGGAACTATCAGGCTTCCAAACAGTTACGAAATAGTCCTTATCCGATGCGAACAGTTTTTCAACATGAAGTTTTCAAGCCTAATTCCACTTATTTCATCTTTTATGTGCGTCGTATCTCCAACGTCATTAGGAGCAAAAGTTGGCAAATTAGTCACAAAAAAGTTCGATTACGACGCTACAACCAAAGACGTTTGTGTTTTGCGCCTTTTGCCACCCGGTTCCGCGCTGAACAATTTCATTTTCGATTTCCTTAACTTGTTAGCTGCTCCAAGAACGATTTTCACTTTGGACAATGCAAGTCCCGTTTTGCATCGAGAATGTGCACTTACTTTAATGGTTGTGAGTAGAATAACCAGCGGATATGTTTCCAAATTTCTACAAGATCTTAACAAAAATTACGATAGTGTTAAACCGCACGGTAAACTGCTAGTGATCTCCGATGAAAATTCTATGCGAAGCGTGTCCAGACTTTTGCTGTGGGTTTTTAGAGCATTTTCCGTAGGGGTTTTTGTATCCAGTAATGATTTAGTTGAAGTTAGTCACGTGTACACCACGTCATATTTTACTATTAGGTTGGATGAAGTTGAGGCATCGCTGGAAGTGATCGAGAACCTTTTTTGGCCAAATGAGCGGGTTAATGCAAACATGTTCATCTGGAATATTGCATTTTATTATACATATCCTTTTATTTTGTTCTACGCCAATGGAAACTATGCTCCAGAACCATACCAGAATTTAATGGAGCTGTTTTTAGCATATCATAATGCTACGATATTCTTGAGCTGGCCCAAAACAGAAGTTGAAGCAATCAGTTGGTATACTACGCGACAGATTAAGTTTTTACCGAAATTTAAGAGCACGTATTTTAAATTGGTTCCAACGATGTCGTTCAGTGGATTTTGTTTTTTAGTTCCAGAAAAACCAATCAAAGCGTATTTTAACTACTTGTTTCTGCCATTTTCTTGGTCTTTATGGATAGCAATAGCTGTATTTCTGACTTTACTTGCAATTTTAAGCTGGAAGACATCCTGTCGTGACTTCCTGTCAATGGTCTTCTTTGGTTCTTCAATCGCAGAGCACAAGTTGAGCAGATTGGAAAGATTCTGCATGCTGTTCATCTCAATCGTAGTATTTTTGCTATGTGAATCCTACCTGATCAAGATGCTGACCTTCATGCTGGACACCAAGTACGAACGACACCTTCAGACCATCGATGAACTCATCGTCTCGGATGTGAAATTTTGCGTCGACCCTACTGAGGAGAGATTTTTCCGCAGCATTGATTCTGGACTTGTCAGCAAACTTCTCCTGAGGAACATTAGTCGCGAGCTGTATCCTAACTGCTCCTATTGCCACACTTGTGACTGGGCACGATACTTTGTCGGTTCGAAGGAAAACGTCGATCCAGCTACTGGATTCAACAAGTTCTACATCCTGAAGGAGCAACTGTTTGGAAACGCAACCTTTCACGTGTTCATGAGAAACGATCTGCTGGTGGAGTACTTTGAGTGGTTCGGTCTGCAGTTGTTCGGGACTGGCATCTGGAAGCACTGGGTTGACAACTACTGGCGAGACATCACCAACCGCCCTCGGGAACAAGCCTCTGCAATGCTTACCACGCAGGACTTGATAACGCTGTGGAGGATTCTGTTCTACGGGATTGCGTTTGCGTTTGTTGTGCTAGTGGTGGAAGTTATCATGCACAAAAAAGTTCAGTTGATAAAAATGTTGACACTCAAGCAGAATAAGTAAATCACAATTTAATTGATGATTTATGCAAAAACAAGTTGTTCTAAATGCATACCTTATAGGGCCACACAGAAAAAAAATCCGATTATAAAATCGCCACAAAAGCATTTCAAAAACTAACCCGGGCAACTGGCTCGATCTAAAAGTTTCCCAATGAATCATTTTTTAAAACATTGTAGAATTTTGGATATAATGATTCACCTGTTTCATGTGACTTAGCCATGTTTTGAAAACTAACTTATATATTTTATTTCTGGAGTCATTATTTGCCGTGTTTAAACCAGTTTCCCCTACTTTTGCCTTTCTTACTAAAGAAAGGTATAGGTTTTACTTTATGGCTGGACATCATTTTCATCTTCGTAAATATGACGATTCAGCATGAATTTTAATCGGAAAAATTGCTATAAATCACACTGCATCGATTTTCGACGCTTCGTCGCCAATCGACAAGTTGTCAAGTTGAGCTTCGAATACTGGCGCGAGAATGCTGGCGCATATATTTTGTGGCTCGATATATACACTGAAATAAAAAAATAGTACCAAATTCCTTTATTCTAGAAATTTTGCCGCATTTCCTTATTTAGTAATCGGTTTTTTTTTGGATTACTTAATAAGAAAAGGAGCCAAAATTCCGAGAATTTAGGAAATTAGTACTTTTATTTTTTTTTCAGTGTACTCGTTTGAAGTAGCTTGTCTACCGATGATTCCTACAACATGTAAGATATCGCAGCTTTTCGGTTTCTTTTGCCCTGTCCGTTTTTGCATAACTGTCCAATGTTTATGCAAAAACTTTTGTGACATAGGACATTTATCCTGCCAAAATCAAATTGTTTCCCATGTGCTCCTAAAATCGCCTAAAAGTCGACTTCATTTTTCGTGATTTCGTAAGTTTATTTAACAGAGTACATTGGATTCCAATAGGAACTTTCTAAGCTTTAGATCGTTTATATCGTTTTCAAAGTTTTCAATGCTCGCGACGCCAATGGCTATCTATCTAAGGTAGTCGCAGTTGAGTGTGTAGTGGTGCGGTTGTAAAAATAGCTATTTCTGACTCTGTCACTTTCATAGAAGCTGAGTGGCAAACTTCCCTGCACCGTACGGCACACTCGGTTCACTTGTACCTTGGTTTTGCATTGATTTTTTTTGTTTCGTGTCTGGCACTTACCCGTGGCATGAACCCAGTGAACCACCTTGGCTCATACGCTGGGTTCATGCCACGAGTGAGTGCCAGACACGAAACCGAACTGACGAGCGAATGCGGGCTCGTACCGAAGCTAAAAATATACAACCTTTTTGCCTTCCTCACTGAGGTAAGGCTATAATCCTGCTCTAAAAATGAACTTTTTATTAAAAGCTCGAAGACCCACCTTCATATATACATATCGACTCAGAATCGAAAACTGAACAAATGTCTGTGTGTGTGTGTGTGTATGTGTGTGTGTGTGTATGTGTGTGTGTGTGTGTATGTATGTATGTGTTCAAAAATCTTGCCAAGTTTTCTCAGCACTGGCTGATCCGATTTTGATCGAACCAGTTGCATTCGACTTGGTTTAGGGTCCCATACATCGCTATTGAATTGTTTGAAGTTTCGATAAGTAGTTCAAAAGTTATGTATAAAAATGTGTTTTCACATATATCCGGATGTCAATTATATGCATGTAAACGATGTCCGGATCCATCATCCAAACCATCGTTGGTTAGGTAATCAAAAGAACTTTCCAACGAGTCCATATAATTGAAGATCTGGCATCCCTGTCTCGAGTTATGACCACTTAAGTGATATTTATGTACTTTTTTGAAGCCGGATCTCACTTAAATGCATGTAAACGATGTCCGGATCCATCATCCGACCCATCATTGATTAGGTAATCGAGAGACCTTTCCAAAGAGTCCACAACATTGAAGATCTGGCAACCCTGTCTCGAGTTATGACCACTTAAGTGATATTTATGTACTTTTTTGAAGCTGGATCTCACTTAAATGCATGTAAACGATGTCCAGATCCATCATCCGACCCATCATTGATTAGGTAATCGAGAGACCTTTCCAAAGAGTCCACAACATTGAAGATCTGGCAACCCTGCCTCGAGTTATGACCACTTAATTGATATTTATGCACTTTTTTGAAGCCGGATCTCACTTAAATGCATGTAAACGATGTCCGGATCCATCATCCGACCCATCATTGATTAGGTAATCGAGAGACCTTTCCAAAGAGTCCACAACATTGAAGATCTGGCAACCCTGCCTCGAGTTATGACCACTTAAGTGATATTTATGTACTTTTTTGAAGCCGGATCTTACTTAAATGTATGTAAACGATGTCCGGATCCATCATCCGACCCATCGTTGGTTAGGTAATCAAGAGACCTTTCCAACGAGTCCACAACATCGAAGATCTGGCAACCCTGTCTCGAGTTATGACCACTTAATAAAAAAAATATCTGAAATATGTGTCCAAACCACTCATATTACCCATTGTTGGTAAAAAGTGAGGAAGGCATCAACCATATAGGTGGATTAAGTTAGTTTTTAAAAAAAAACTAAACAATTTTTATAAATTTGAAAAGAAACTTAAAATGTATGAAGAAAATCATCAAACAAGAGAGGTATTGTTTTGCATGTTTTTTTTCTTTAAATTGACTTTTATTTTTTAAAAGCAAGCATCGAGCCAACATTCACGCTGGGATGAAAATCGTAACATGGAAAAAATCAATTCACAATACCTCAAAATTATTTTGATTATTATCTGTGCGTTTCACTGGTCGAGTTTAGTTGTTTATCTTGCATTCCCTGTTTGAAAAATGTCGCACGTCGTACGAGTTGTCGCACGGTTTTGATTTTACCGTTTCGATATCGATTGGTCGAAAGGACGACAAACGTGCGACAAACACTCGACATGTCCGACATCGTTTTTTCCATCGATTTTTTTAGCGATCGACATTTTTAGTCGATGCTCCTTTGACAGTTGTAACCAGAGTGTCGATCTTGTTCTGACGTGATAGAGAAAATTTTCTAAATTGTGGTGCAGCTGGAATAAAATGTTTTCTCCGTTTTTTAAATGTTTTTCTGGTTTATTTTCGCGCTCGCGTGTCGTATCGTTTATCTTTTGCTTTCGGAAAGTGTTTTGTTGTGCGATTGGTGTTGGAAAAGTGGCTTGATATCGAATAATTTCATTGTAAACAGATGAAACTGCATCGGGCAATCAACAGCTTACAAGTATAGATTATAATCCGGCACTTATACTCCTACAGCAAATCTGTATAAAGTTGATATCGATATAAATTAAATCAAAACAAATTTTGTTTTAGTTTGTGTTGTTTATATAACAAATTGCTGGTTGCTACGTACATGAAAAATGTGTGGCTGGTGCTCAAAAGAAGACCTGTTTTTGGAAATCCCAGGTAAGTTTTCGCTTTATGTTTTTAAATTGATATTGTGGAACCGGAGGGATGGGGATATTGACGGGTAGGGGGGAGGGTGTAGCGTTTGATGTTTTTAAGTCCTGCTAGCAAATGTATCCCTTTTCCACCTTATTTAGATAATTGAATGTTTACATATGTTTAGGACCTTATAAAAAAAACCATCCAACGCGCTCAAAAGATTAAAGATTTTGCTGCAAAATAACGATGAAGTGCTGAGGTCAAATTTAAAAGACGCAACACTCTGCAGAGCAACTGAATACCAATCGTCTCAATTTTTTGGGGAATCTTCTAAAAAGGAATAAAAAGTTGATGTTTTGGTAGAAACAATTATGTTATTACAACCTAATATACTATTTTAATGTGAGGAAGGAACCAATCACCTTAACAATTTCATTAGTTTATGATGAACGAAAGCCTAGTGTGTTTTAAGTGCTATAAAAATTGAGCAGCACACCGAACGTTATACATTTGTCACCACACGTTGACAGGCAAGCCGACAACAAGAAAAAATAAAATTAGTGTTATGCGGTCATTGAGTCAATTTGGACTGAACAAAGTAACGGGGCGTACAAAGCAAAAAAAAAAACCATATTTTTAGCATGTATAGTATTTATGTATAACTTTGTTTGTATTCCACAGTAGAACCGGCAGGCCTGGCGCTCAACTCCACCATCGAATGCACGAGGTGCTGTTCCTCGGAGGTCATGGCTTTCAAATACGCCGGTGCAGAACCTGCTGGAATGACCACCGTAGACTCGGCAAGCCTGGCGGTCATCACCGCCATCGAACGCAAGTGGTGCAGCTCCCCAGAGGTCAGGAGACAAACCTGGCGTTCACGCCGGTGCAGAACCTGCTGGACCAATCAGCGTAAGTTTGAATACTTGAAAAAAGAACATGTTTATTTCAATTCCGTTCATTTCTCTATTGACTTAGGTACATGATTATTCGGTGTTAAATTACGCCAAACTGACGCGCGCTGAAGGTCGGAACGACCACCGTAGAACCGGCAGGCCTGGCGCTCAACTCCACCATCGAATGCACGAGGTGCTGTTCCTCGGAGGTCATGGCTTTCAAATACGCCGGTGCAGAACCTTCTGGAACGACCACCGTAGAACCGGCAGGCCTGGCGCTCAACTCCACCATCGAATGCACGAGGTGCAGCTCCCCAGAGGATGGCCTGGCGTCATCGAATATCCCGAAAGCATGCGGTGCAGTCCCCTTCCTCCCAGAGATCAGCTGACATTCATCACCGCCGGACAAACAGAAAGAAAGGAAATCAGACTTGAAAACGCATTTTTACGTTGCCAGATAATATTAGAAACTCAATGTTTTTTGTTGTTTTGTGTGTATTGTAGGTGATAAAGCGACATTTATCTTTGAATAAAGCCTTAAAATTTGAAAAATAATGTTCATTTTATTATAACATAACCTAAAAATCCGAAATGACAGCACACGACAAAGGTACGACATCCTAAATAACAAAACCGTGCGACGTCGGTCGAATGTCATACGACAATGTCGAACAATTTCGATGATCGATCGTACGACAAATACGACATTTTGGTGCAAAAACGTATGACATTCGTGCGAAAGTCGTGCGACATTGTCGTGCGACGTCGTTCGGTTGCACGGACGACAAACGACGGACGTCTGACGGACTTTTCAGTCAGGGTTGCTTAATCCTAGCATAGGTAGCAAATTCCATCATGAGTACAATAAACGACAGAGCACTCCCGTATTCCAAGATCCTCCAGAGCGTTATCAAGTCCTGCATCGTTAGCATCACAACGGCGTCCTCCCGCGGTCGGTTAGTGATATCCTGCCAGTAGTTGTCCACCCAGTGCTTCCAGATGCCAGTTCCGAACAGCCGCAGACCGAACCACTCAAAGTACTCCACAAGCAGATCGGTTCTCATGAACACGTGAAAGGTTGCGTTTCCAAACAGTTGCTCCTTCAGGATGTAGAACTTGTTGAATCCAGTAGCTGGATCGACGTTTTCCTTCGAACCGACAAAGTATCGTGCCCAATCGCACGAGTGGCAATAGGAGCAGTTGCGATGCAATTCTTGACTTGTGTTCTCCAGGTGAAGTTTGCTGACGAGTCTAGAATCGATGCTGCGGTAAAAGCTATCCTCAGCAGGGTCGATGCACAGCTGCACATCCGATGCGATTAGTTCATCAATGGTCTGGAGGTGTCGTTCGTACTTGGTGTCCAGCATGAAGGTCAGCATCTTGATTAGGTAGGACTCACACAGAAAGAAAACTTCGATTGAGATGAACAGCATGCAGAATCTATCCAACCTGCGCAGCTTGTGCTCTGCGGTCGACGAACCAAAAAAGACCATGGACAGGAAGTCGCGACATGATGTCTTCCAGCTTAAAACTGCAAGTAAAGCTAGAAATGCAGCTATGGCTATCCACAAGGACCAGGAAAATGGCTGCATTAGGTAGTTAAAGTACGCTTTGATTGGTTTTTCTGGGATCAAGAAGCAAAATCCGCTGAACGACATTGTTGGAACAAGTTTGAAAAAGCTGGTGGAAACTGCAGGTAAAAACTTGACCTGCCGTAGTTTGTACCAGTCGGACGCTTCAGCCTCTGTGTTTGGCCAATTCCATGATATTGAAGCATTATAAAATGCTAGGAAAAGCACCATTAAGTTTTGATAAGGTTCTTGAACATGCTGTCCATTGGCATAGAACAAAATGAAAGGGTAGGTGTAGTAAAATACACTGTTCCAAACACTATTTTCTGCATTGATTCGCTTGTTTGGCCAGAAAAGGTCTTCAATCACCTCGAACGATGTTTCAACTTTAATCAGTCGAATACTAAAAATTGATGTCATGTATACGTGGCTCAATTCCACCAAATCATAACTTGAAACAAAAACCCCAACAGAAAATGCTCTCGTTGCGGCAACCCACAGAAGAAGACCCGATACACTTCTTATAGAACTATCATCCGAAACCACGAGAAGTTTCCCATGTGGTTTAACGCTACCATAATTCAATTCGTCTAATGTACGCAAAAATGTGAAAACATGTTCACTAGCTAATTTGTCCACAATCACTAAAGTCAGCGCACATTCTCGGTACAAAGTTGGACTGGGATTGTCCAAAGTAAAAATCGTTCTTGGAGCAGCCAACGAGTGCAGAACATCGAAAATCAAATCGTTTAGCGCAGAATCCGGCGGCAAAAGATGCAAAACACACACGTCTTCGGTTCCAGCGTCAGTATCGAACTTTTTCGTTACCAACTTCCCTAAGTTAGTTCCCAATCGAGAGGAAGATTCGACACACGTTAGAGATAAGATAAGCACAATTGTCCGAGATAACTTCATGTTGACCTATTGAGGTCACGATTATATTCGCGACTGATTGTTATCGAGGAAAGCTTCATAGCAAACTGCATAAAAGCTTTGGTCGTGTAAATTGGGTTGGGAAAAGCTAAATGTTCAATTTGAATTTGATTAACGTGAAGACTTCCATCATTGTCATGAATTTTCGTTCAAAGATATAAATTTTGCGTCACTTTCAATATTTTGACAAAATTCCTTCAACAAATTGTTTAGAATAGTGCCCTACACATGCTGATTCCTTTTGGTAACGATAATCCCATTCCTTGTAATGTTATGAAAATCGTCATTAATCAATGATTGCGATGATCAACTAGGACGTCAATGATTGTACCACAAATCAAAAGTACCTTCAGTGGCTTCAAGAAGGCAACAACCGGCAAAAGCTGATTCATTTTGGTTTAGAAATTCGTTAAATTGAATTTAATACAGAATATTTTATAGTGATGATCAATTTTCTTCGAAAATGATCAACGGCTTCACCTGAAGTGAGTGACAGTAATGGATTGAAAAAAGCTAGTTATTTCCTTAAATGATTAATTTGTTGATGCCATCTGTTTTATCAATTGATCATTATTTTTGTTTGAACAAAAAAAAAAACAAGTTTTGTAATTGTCTTGAATCAGGGTTTGTCATTAGGGAATTCTGATTAGGCTTTATGATTACATTTTTCATTTTCCAAAAATATGTTTAAACGTTTACTGAACTCTGCTATGTAATATAATAAAATCATTGCAAAAAAACTCTTCTCACGGCAAAGAAACACCAACAAAAAAAAAAACATTCCGACAGCCAGACGGTCCAACTTTCAGCGATTTTTCCCCGCTGACCTAATGCTCTCGCAAAGTACTTAACTTTTCCGCAACTCCTCGCCTCGGCCGAGACTCCTTAATTTGGCGCGTCTCCTTCGCCTGATGTATTTAACACAATTTTCCTTTCTTCCGCTGCCTTCTGTTGCCGCCGGCTTGACGGGTTCTTCAGGATTCTTCTTCTGACCAGCCAGCCGGTCTTCGAGTCGCCCGTATTCCTTCATGGGGGTTTCACGATGAAGACGGGAGGGAAATTTCGGCGGGGTGTGGGTGGTTGGCTGCGTGGCGGCCGTTTATGTAGGTCATTGTTTCATTTATATTTAAAATTACGTACACGCTGGAGTTGGGTCTGCCAGCCAGGATACTCTGCTGACTATACTGTGTACGTAGCGAAAGCAATTAATATGGGGTTGGGTTGAGCTGGGTTTGGCTTGAGCTTGGTGTGAAGCAGTGCGAAGTTTAACCTTGATCTTCGCGGGAGTTCATTATGTTGTGCCCACACCGGGTCATAGAGGTTATGTTGATGCAGGGATGTTCAAATTGTATTAATTTTATTTGTTTTAATTTGATTAGTCATTTCAAGATACGGGGTTTTTGACGAACTTGATTGCATAGCTGTCAGCTTTTATTACGGGATTACGGGACTATCGATAAATCACGTGGGTGTGGCGATTGTCCACGCTCCATACAAACATACAAACGAGTTTTTTTTGTATGGACAATTGTCCACGAGACGGGGGGGTTGGGGTGCAAGAATAACTATGACTATCAAAGTCACCCCGGAATTCAAAATAAGAATTTTCAATGCAACTATTTTTTTTAAACACAATTAAAAAAAACTTTTTATCAAAAATGCATGCACCATGTTTTAAAAATAGTAATCTTAAAAGAAGATGGAAGATATTTCAAACATAAATTGAAATTCTATCAACGTCACCTCGGTTTGCGGTATATATAAAAACTTGAAGTATATAAAGTTTTCAAATATTTCAAGTATTTTAAGCATTTCAAGTATTTCAAATATTTCTAATATTTCAAGTATTTCAAGTATTTCAAGTATTTCAAGTGTTTCAAGTATTTCAAGTATTTTAATTATTTCAAGTATTTCATGTATTCCATGTGTTTCATGTAATTCATTATTTGAAGAATATATTTTTTTCCAGTTTTTCACAAATTGGAAGTATTTCTAGAATTTTAAATATTTCTAAAGTAATTTTTCGAAACAACCGTATAGATAGGACCTGGGTGAAGAATAGTGGTTCGCAAAGCGGCCTCAATTTAGAACTGTCAAAGCGGAACCAATTTACTGTTCGCAAAATGATACCAAGAAGTGGCAAGTATTGTAATCGATCTATAATTTATTTTGAGGGTGACGTCGAGCTTTTGAGGTATTCCAAGTAAACAAATCTTAAGAAAAGGGTAGAAATCGAGATTGGGTAAATTCATCGCTAACATTACAATAAGCACTATGTCTCACGCAAAACTTACGTTTATGACGCTTTTTGAAATGTTAGCGACGAATTATCAATAACTGCGGCTCCCTCCGTGTACGCACGAGAGCATGCAGCTAGTGCTCAGTGCTCCATCGTTTTTTCGATTTTTTTCGCCGTAATTGATTGTGGTTACCCGCGAGTTTGCTTCTCCAGCATGCCAAAGGCCGGCCATGGCCGTGGCAGTTCGAATGCGGCCTCGAAAAACCCGCGAAGTTCGTCTACCGGCCGTGTGCTAAAAGGTAAACAAACCAACGCCGTGTCGACCGCCATCGCGCAGGGGAGCGTGAACGCAAAAGGCATCGACAAAAAGTTACTACATCCCGGATACGTTCTGAGATCACCAGTGCGAACCCGTTCCGGTACTTCCGGTGCCACGACTAGTGGCACATCAACATCCGCCAACATCCCCATCAGGAACGAGTTCCAGATGCTGAGCGACGACGAAGAAAATAACAACTCTGACGGTAGCAGCACTACCGACGACGACGACGACGCCCTGACTGAAAAGTCCGTCGGACGTCCGTCGTTTGTCGTCCGTGCAATCGTACGACGTCGCACGACAATGTCGTGCGACTTTCGCGCGAATGTCATACGTTTTTGCACCAAAATGTCGTATTTGTCGTGCGATCGATCATCGAAATTGTTCGACATTGTCGTACGACATTCGACCGACGTCGCACGGTTTTGTTATTTAGGTTGTCGTGCCTTTGTCGTGTGCTGTTTTTTCGTTTTTATTAGGTTAGGTTGCAGTAAAATAGACATTTTTTTATTTTTAAATTATTTTTAGATGTATTGTATATTTTCTGTAAATTAAACTTTTTCACTAAATTTCATATACATTCATTAATTTTAGATGTTGTGTATCGCGATCTTTAAGTGGTTTTTGGCGTTGTCTTCCGGTTGGCCTTTCAGCTCATCTCGTCACTTCGGCATTTTGGCCGGACTTTGTCAGCCATCTTTTCGAGTTTGCTTCCGTTTATTTCCCACGGATTGATGGCCACCGGAGTACGGGACAACATCAGTTTACCGGAAGTGTCCGGTGCAGGTGTTTTTGCGATCGTTACAGCTTCCGTTCCGTGGGACAAAACGGAGACGCTGGGTTGTCAGCAGGATCTGATTGGAATATTTTTGGTTACCTGAAAAAAGATTACGTCATTCGGCTGAATCATCCAAAACATAACTAAAGTTTTGTTAAAAAAAGAAATCTCATGACAGATATCATACTCAAAAATTCTGCGAAAATTCATAAATTATGTAAATGTGGAATATTCAAAAACCTCTGAAGAACTGTAAATTTAATAACGTTAATTGTAAAATTCAACTTTCAATGTTAAAAAATAAAAATAAAAAATGTAGCCAATTTAAACATGAAAATTTTTAGGAAAAAAGACAAAAAAATACTTCAAGACAAAAAAAATCAAGCATTTTAAATTTCAGATAAAAATCAACATATGTCTGCCTGTGTGGATCAATCGGACCGCGCACTGGACTCACAATCCAGAGGTCGCCGGTTCGAATCCCGGGGCGGACGCAAAAAATTCTAAGTGTAAATATAGGTATTCGGTGCCCTCTCCCCGTGCCCATACCTTCACACTTAGGAGACCCGGGAGGCGGAGTCTTGTCGCAAAAAGAACGATACACGCCTGTGGATCCGTTGACGAAACCGCAAGGTTTAAGAGGGCCACATTATAAGGTGTTACGTCGATTCCGTTCTTTTTTCAACATATGTATGGAGAATCTTGTTTATTTTTTAATTTAAAGTACATGTGTTTCTTGGGACACTTAAGTCCTTGTAATTAAGCAATAAATTTTAAAACTTTTGAACAATTTTGAAATGTTTGAATGTTAGAATCGTTAAAATTTAAAACATCAGAATAATTTTATAATAAAAATAAATTCTTTGATATTTTTAAAAATAGTTTATAAAATCAAGAATTTAAAGAATAATTAGTTTGAAATTTTAGGAGTTCAAGATTTGTAGAATCTAATTTTGTAATTTTATAATTTTATAATTTTATAATTTTATAATTTAATCATTTTATAATTTTATAATTTAATAATTTTATAATTCTTAATTTTATAATTTTATAGTTTTATAATTTTATACTTTTATAATTTTATAATTTATTATAAAAACTATTGTTAAAAGATAACCAAGATAACTAAAGAAATAAACAGAATTGAATTGTATTGAAGAAATGTAATAATTATATTAATTAATTTTATTTTATTTTCAAACGAAATCATACTTTATTTGTACAATTGAAAAGTTTGAGAAATGAAAGAAAAAGAATTTTGCTGTTTAGAATTTTTCATAATTCCCCCTCCCTCCCCACGCACATTTTCATCGTCCTCATTTATTTTTCAAATGGGAGGCACACCCTCCATAGAGAAAGGAATTCAATACTCTTGCCCCTCTATCGTTTCAAAAACAACTCACCGTATAAAACCTCCGGCGGATCAGAAACGCCTCCTCATCCATTACATGCCGTTTGATCCTCCTCCTTGGGTATGGCACGCACCGCCACCTCCAGCGGAAAGTTGAACGCCAATCCGCTTCCTCGATCGCAGACCGGTTCCTTTCCCTCCCATCTTCCGGCAAGGCCCGCTGGAGCAACGATGGGACCCGTTCTCCTCCTCCTCCACCATCACGAAGGCCGAAATCAGGAAATCTGGAATATATTGTTATGATAAAGCCGCTCGCCCACTCCGACCGAAACTTTCCGGTAAAAAAGGAACACAACTTACCAATCAACCGGCCAAAATCCACACGAAACCTTACTGCAACGTAAAACTGGTTCGAATCGATTCAAAGTTTCTCTGATTTGATCAAGTCCAAACAAGTCCAACTGGAGAGAACTGTCAAACTGCGTCGACGAAAATCTTGACTTCAAATTGAAGGAAAATCGATGGAAAAACAATGTCGGTCATGTCAAGTGTTTGTCGTACGTTTGTCGTCCTTTCGACCAATCGATATCGAAACGGTAAAATCAAAACCGCGCGACAGCTCGTACGACGTGCGACATTTTTCAAACAGGGCGATGATGGCCGTGCACGGAAAAAAGTGCTGACGTCAAAAAAGAACAACTCTCCAGCGGAACGTAGACCACCTCCAATTTTTGTTTTGGACACGTTAGCGGACGACGTTGACGAGTTGCTGGAAGGCCTCGGATATTGTCTGAAAATCGGTAAGTCGGCAGTGCAAGTGATCACACTGACCAAAAAGAATTTCGACCTGGTGTTTGAAGAATTGAAGCGTAGCAACTTCAACTTCTACACATTCAACCCCGAGAAGCCCCCTGTTAAGGTCGTCTTGCAGGGTTATCAAGACCGTCCGATCTCCGACCTGAAGGGTCACCTTCGGACGCCGGAATAAAACCGCGGGAGATTAAAGTGCTCTCGCGCAAGACAACGGTAACAGGTACACACACACTGTACCTGTTGTACTTCGACCGCGGCACCGTCAAGATCCAAGACCTGCGGCGGACTAAAACGTTGGACGGTTTTTGGGTAAACTGGCGGTTTTACACCAAGAACCCGACGGACGTAGCGCAATGCCACCGTTGCCAGAAATTCGGCCACGGCTCACGGAACTGCAACCTCCGGCCCCGCTGCGTGAAGTGCGGCGAGTCACACCTCTCGGAGGCGTGCGCACTGCCACGAAAGGCGGACTTGGGGGACAAGGCAGAACAAACCAAGCCGCGCGTAAAGTGCGCGAACTGTGACGGCAACCATACCGGCAATTACCGCGGATGCGTCGCGCGCAAGGCCTACCTCGAGTAGCAGGAAAAGAGGAAGAAGAAAGCGTCCCACCCTCCTCAGCGAAGTACGAGCGCAGCCGTTCCCGCAGCTGGACAGCGTACGGTTCCAGCGGAAAACTCAGCGTTCCCTTCTGGTTGGGGGCGTTCGTTCGCCAGCGTGGTCGCTGCCGGTAGCGGCAGTACGGCCCAGTAAGAAGTCACCGGGGAAGATCTCTTCACCCTGCCGGAGTTCTTTGCTCTCGCGGGGGAGATGATGACGCGGTTTCGGAGCTGCCGGAACAAGGCAGAACAATTCCTGGCCCTTGGGGAACTGATGATCAAACACATCTACAAAGGATAAATTACCTGTGCTTTCTCTTCCTCTATCCCCTTTCCTTTGCAATTTCTGTAAGTTTTTTTTATAGTTTTTTCTTACTCTTGCTAGTGCCTTAGTTAAAGAAATAATTGTTCCTAAATGGATTATGATGCAACACACAGCTGTAAGGAACTCCAAAACTCTGTTATGCACTTCAAAATAACTCATTGTATCTTGATTATTCACCAATAAAACCGAATTGAAAAAAAAAAATTATCAATAACTATGAATGGCACATGCAAAAAAATATTGAATAATCTTACTCCAACATTATCACGTTCGTCACGTGAAAATCAAAAAGTCCTCTTTTGGCCGCCCATCGATTAGTCTACAAACATAAATAGTTAGGCCCTTTATTTTTTCACAAAAATTCACATGAACAGATTAAAAAAAAATCAAAACAAGTCATTTCAGCAGCAAAAAATATGTTACGCTTGGGCTTGTACATCAGGGATGCCACATTTGAAGATTTTCGAGCACAGGCTCAATGCTCAAACGTATTGTTTTGCCATGTTATTCGATGATTTTTAATTAAATGAATTACTCACGAAAAAGATAACAAGTTTTTGCTTCTTTTGCCAAAAACAGATTTGTAAAATATTATTTTGCCATCAAGTTAAACTCATTTGCGTTTTTGTGATGTGCCCGAAAATCTTCAAAATCTGGCATGCCTGTTGTACATAGCCTGCCACGTTGTTTATGTTTACAGCTGTAGTGCAGATGTATTAGTGCGGAGCAGTGGGGAGCATTCGGAAATCACGTTACGCATTCTATCTTTTCAGCACCCAGGATAGGACCTTTAGAATTAAATTTAGATTTAAAATATTTAAGATATTTCCAGTATTTCAGGTTTAAATTGAAAATAAATTTTCAGAGCTTGAAGTATACAGAGGCATTGCTGCAAATGGGAAGTGCATCTTCTGCTTGGTGGTTTACAATTAGGATGTTTTACAAAATGAAACATTCTAGCATTTTTTGTGAGTTTTCTTTCTTTTAGAAAGTTGTTGGCTATGCCAATCCAAGCGCAACGTTGTCCCAAAGCATCATAGGAAACCCCTAAAAAACAGTTTTTTTAATTTTTTTTTGGCCTTTCTCACCTTACTGAGGACAGAAAAGCGTTGTCCTGAATTGTCATGCGACCCATTGTTTTATAGGTAAACAAAAGACCTTTCCAGTACGTTTAAAAGATGGAGACCTTATAACCCTACCATAATTATAAGCACTTAAGTGTTATTTATAAACTTTTTTTTTAAACCGGGTCTTAGATACATTCTATTGTCCGGATCTATAGCATGTGAACTATCGTTGGAATGGTTATCAAAAGACCTTACCAATTAGCCAGAAAGATTGAAGATCTGAAAACCCTATCAAAAGAAATGAGTAATGAGTAATAAGTAATGAGTATTCTACCTTAAGGTGAATTTTTTTCACCACAAAGTAACTTTAATTGACCTTCCATGCAAAATTATTTCTGCTAAACGAAAATGTTAGTTTTTTATAGCTCAAAATTTGCAAGGGGTTTCCAGCATAGTGTCAGATTGGTCACTAATCCGGAATTACTCGGAGTTTCAGGCAGTTATCCAGTAATTCCGGATTTACTTAGTTACTTAGAAAATTATAAAACTATAAATAAACTTCTAAAAAAAAAAGAATCTCAATACACAGAAAAAAATATGTAAATTTACACAGCACGTAATTGCTGTTTCTTATGTAAACTCACTCAATGTAATGTTGAAATATGATGTAATGAGCAAAAAGTAATGGAAATTACTCCGATCTAATGTAAATCATGAATCTAATGGAAACGTTGAGCATGGAAACTCAAATCTGATGAATTTCTACCCGCGTTCGGCTTCCTGCAAATTCCTATTAAATGTAAATCATATCTCCAATGTATTTCTGCCAAACGTTGACTTCAAAACTACCGGAACTAAAAATAGTTATGTTTGGTTCTCTTTCTGTCGCTCTCATACTTCGCTGGCTCACTGCCTGTGCCTCGACCTGAACAAGTTGATGCTTTAGCCGCTCGATTATAAAATGCGAAGATGGCTCAGTCGGCAGCGGGTAGCAGCAGTAACACCGAACATCCTACCCGTCGTCTGTTCGATTCCAGTCCAGCGTTATTCCACTTGGCCGTCGACGAGAAAGCGTCCCCTACCTGTGAAACAACTTTTTAGAATCAGAATTTCCTTTTGCTGCCCGCTTCAATAATTTTAAAATAGAACATAGGCCACACCCTTTTCCTACTGCAATCCAAGTCGAGCTTCTCATTCCCATTGGCCAATCAGAATTAGTTGATTTGAAATACACAGAAAAAAATAATGTAAATTTGGAAGCTGTAATTTTGGAAGGTTAAATACAGCGCCGTACCTAGGGGTTGGCGCAGTTGGCGACCGCCAAGGGCGCCAGCCCTTGGGGGGCGCCGAAATCGATGATTATACAAAATTGTCTTGTCAGTTATAACATCCTCATTAGGTATTTGAAACAGAAAGGGCGCCAATTATAAAGTAGGACTACAAATAACTAAATAATTTAGTTTAAAATATTAAAAAAAATATTTAGGGGCGCAAAATCAATTGTATGAAAATTTCTACGGAAGCGTTATTGAAAATTCATACTTAATGCTAAATTTATTTTTTCATCAAAGCGCCCCGCTCAAGTGGCAGAAAGATTAATAAGTTCTAGAAGAACTTCTGAAAATAAATACAGCATTAAAGTTTGGACCGTTGCAACGCGTTGCATAATGAAGTTTAAGTCAAATCTTCCAGACTAACAAATTGTTCAACTACAGTCATGCCTCGGTTTTGCACTGCCCCGGTTTTGCACCGTTCAGCTGCCTCGGTTAAACACGGCCCAGTGCTTAACTGAAGCACAGAGCTTATGGGTTTTTGGCTATATGGGAGACATTGGCTTTAATCGTATGAAAAATCATGCAAACATCAAAAAATTATAGTGTTTTGGAATCGGGATGATGTCAGTTATCCATTGAAATTATTATTTCATGAAAATTTTCACAAAAATACGTATTTTTCCTGTATTTCGAAAATGCATTTTTTTTCTCTAAAGGATCCAAAAATATATTGTTATTGCAATATGGGAATAAAATGATCAGGTTTTTTTCATACATTTCGGATGTAATAACAACATTTTTAGAAAATACTCCAAATTTTCACAAAACTACGTTTTTTTTCGAAAAAATACTCAAATTTTCAATTTTTACAATATGGGTATCTATTGATCGGGTTTTTTTTCATACATTTCGAATGTAACAACATTTTTAGAAAATACTCAAAATTTTCAAAATACTTCGTATTTTCGAAAAAAAATACTCAAAGTTTCCGTTTTTACAATGTGGGTATTAAACGATCGGGATTTTTTCATACATTTCGAATGTAATATTCGAAAAATTCTTTGAAAATAGTCAAAATTTTCACAAAACTACGTATTTCCGAAAAAATACTCAAATTTCCGTTTTTACAATGTGGGTATCATACAATCGATTTTTTCATACATTTCGAATGTAATAATATTTTTTTGAAAATACTGAAAATTTTCACAAAACTACGAATTTTTGAAAAAGTTCTCAAAATTTCAGTTTTTACTATGTGGGTATCAAACGATCGGGATTTTTTCATACATTTCGAATGTAATAACAATATTTTTTGAAAATACTCAAAATTTTCACAAAACTACGTATTTTTGTAAAACTTTTCAAAATCGCCTCGGCAGAGCCGTACCTTGGGCCCACGGCGCCCTTGGCGAAGCATCAATTTGGCGCCCCTCCCAAACTTACAAGCATTTTGATAAATTGATGTTCATTTTCAAATGAGATAGGTTGAATTGAAAATTCATTGTAGGAATTAAGTTGGCTAAATATTTCCTCAGATTTCTTAAAATCGACAATGAGGGAGCTTGAATGCTCAATCACGATACATTTTGCTTGGCAAATTTAATATTTTCTAAGCCTGCATAAATTGATCTGATGTAGTATTAATTTGACTGTATAAGCAAAAACTTTCCCGGATTTGTAATATAATTAGCTGATTTGGCTTTGGATTTCATTTCGGTGTAATTAGAAAATTAGGAAAAAACCTTCTTCAACATTAAAAATAATAAGTCGACATCCGTGTGCTCGCTTGTTCTATCTGGATAGGAATCGAAGTGGCTTCGAAGTATAATTTTTCAACACGCGGCAGCAGAACCAAATTTCGTCAAAATCAATTGAAGATCATTCAAAATCCAGCGCAATTCATGATGAAACTTATTTTAATGATAATAATAAAAGCATTATTTTTGGTAAAAAATATGAAGATAAGGCATTATTATTCATTTTCAGTGATTCGTTGATACGATGCTTGAGAATATTTTTCATATTTTTTTTAAATTATGTTTTGCATTGATTTTTTGTCACCGATATTTTTTATTTAAAAAAAAAAGCTTGAATAGTTTCAAAGCTTTTTAGAAGATTTTAAAAGTAAACAACACCGGTTAAGCTAAAACTGAAAAAGTGATGGTCAGAACAGCTTGTGTGCTCTGAAAACTTTTTTTTTTCTTAAAATGTAGTGTTGGTGAAAATTTACTATTTCAAAACTCTAGTATTTTGAAAAAGCGTAGCCCAATTTCAATGCACGAAGTTGCTTACAAAAGGAAAATCATGCTGAAATTATTTCAAAGGTAATTTTTTAAACTCGAGAATGTCAAAATTTCAAAAGAAAGTTATATGTTTTAATGTCAAAATAATTCCTATTTTCAAGAAGCTCAAAACATTACCGTATTTTTTCACAATTTGGCTGATTATGATTCACAGCCAAAATAACGTGGAAATAACATATACAGTCATGCCTCGGTTTAGCACCGCATATCGGGGAAGCAAAACCGAGGCGATTTTGAAAAGTTTTACAAAAATACGTAGTTTTGTGAAAATTTTGAGTATTTTCAAAAAATATTGTTATTACATTCGAAATGTATGAAAAAATCCCGATCGTTTGATACCCACATAGTAAAAACTGAAATTTTGAGAACTTTTTCAAAAATTCGTAGTTTTGTGAAAATTTTCAGTATTTTCAAAAAAAAAATATTATTACATTCGAAATGTATGAAAAAATCTCGATTGTATGATACCCACATTGTAAAAACGGAAATTTGAGTATTTTTTCGGAAATACGTAGTTTTGTGAAAATTTTGACTATTTTCAAAGAATTTTTCGAATATTACATTCGAAATGTATGAAAAAATCCCGATCGTTTAATACCCACATTGTAAAAACGGAAACTTTGAGTATTTTTTTTCGAAAATACGAAGTATTTTGAAAATTTTGAGTATTTTCTAAAAATGTTGTTACATTCGAAATGTATGAAAAAAACCCGATCAATAGATACCCATATTGTAAAAATTGAAAATTTGAGTATTTTTCGAAAAAAAACGTAGTTTTGTGAAAATTTGGAGTATTTTCTAAAAATGTTGTTATTACATCCGAAATGTATGAAAAAAACCTGATCATTTTATTCCCATATTGCAATAACAATATATTTTTGGATCCTTTAGAGAAAAAAAATGCATTTTCGAAATACAGGAAAAATACGTATTTTTGTGAAAATTTTCATGAAATAATAATTTCAATGGATAACTGACATCATCCCGATTCCAAAACACTATAATTTTTTGATGTTTGCATGATTTTTCATACGATTAAAGCCAATGTCTCCCATATAGCCAAAAACCCATAAGCTCTGTGCTTCAGTTAAGCACTGGGCCGTGTTTAACCGAGGCAGCTGAACGGTGCAAAACCGGGGCAGTGCAAAACCGAGGCATGACTGTAGTTGAACAATTTGTTAGTCTGGAAGATTTGACTTAAACTTCATTATGCAACGCGTTGCAACGGTCCAAACTTTAATGCTGTATTTATTTTCAGAAGTTCTTCTAGAACTTATTAATCTTTCTGCCACTTGAGCGGGGCGCTTTGATGAAAAAATAAATTTAGCATTAAGTATGAATTTTCAATAACGCTTCCGTAGAAATTTTCATACAATTGATTTTGCGCCCCTAAATATTTTTTTTAATATTTTAAACTAAATTATTTAGTTATTTGTAGTCCTACTTTATAATTGGCGCCCTTTCTGTTTCAAATACCTAATGAGGATGTTATAACTGACAAGACAATTTTGTATAATCATCGATTTCGGCGCCCCCCAAGGGCTGGCGCCCTTGGCGGTCGCCAACTGCGCCAACCCCTAGGTACGGCGCTGCGCCTCGGTTTTGCTTCCCCGATATGCGGTGCTAAACCGAGGCATGACTGTATATGTTATTTCCACGTTATTTTGGCTGTGAATCATAATCAGCCAAATTGTGAAAAAATACGGTAATGTTTTGAGCTTCTTGAAAATAGGAATTATTTTGACATTAAAACATATAACTTTCTTTTGAAATTTTGACATTCTCGAGTTTAAAAAATTACCTTTGAAATAATTTCAGCATGATTTTCCTTTTGTAAGCAACTTCGTGCATTGAAATTGGGCTACGCTTTTCAAAATACTAGAGTTTTGAAATAGTAAATTTTCACCAACACTACATTTTAAGAAAAAAAGTTTTCAGAGCACACAAGCTGTTCTGACCATCACTTTTCAGTTTTAGCTTAACCGGTGTTGTTTACTTTTAAAATCTTCTAAAAAGCTTTGAAACTATTCAAGCTTTTTTTTTTTAAATAAAAAATATCGGTGACAAAAAATCAATGCAAAACATAATTTAAAAAAAATATGAAAAATATTCTCAAGCATCGTATCAACGAATCACTGAAAATGAATAATAATGCCTTATCTTCATATTTTTTTACCAAAAATAATGCTTTTATTATTATCATTAAAATAAGTTTCATCATGAATTGCGCTGGATTTTGAATGATCTTCAATTGATTTTGACGAAATTTGGTTCTGCTGCCGCGTGTTGAAAAATTATACTTCGAAGCCACTTCGATTCCTATCCAGATAGAACAAGCGAGCACACGGATGTCGACTTATTATTTTTTAATGTTGAAGAAGGTTTTTTTTTTTCCTAATTTTCTAATTACACCGAAATGAAATCCAAAGCCAAATCAGCTAATTATATTACAAATCCGGGAAAGTTTTTGCTTATACAGTCAAATTAATACTACATCAGATCAATTTATGCAGGCTTAGAAAATATTAAATTTGCCAAGCAAAATGTATCGTGATTGAGCATTCAAGCTCCCTCATTGTCGATTTTAAGAAATCTGAGGAAATATTTAGCCAACTTAATTCCTACAATGAATTTTCAATTCAACCTATCTCATTTGAAAATGAACATCAATTTATCAAAATGCTTGTAAGTTTGGGAGGGGCGCCAAATTGATGCTTCGCCAAGGGCGCCGTGGGCCCAAGGTACGGCTCTGGTTAAATATTACCTCTTTTATGATGTAATTTTACCTCAATTTAGACTGAAAAAGTGACATTACACCAGAAAAGTGGTAAAATTACACATTTCCAGAGGTTAAATTACACCTTTTTCTGACATAAAAGATGTACCCCTTCCCAGATGTAATATTACCATGATTTTTTTTCTGTGTAATGTAAATTCCAAAACTAATGTAAATTCCAAAACTAATGTAAATTTCCAATGAATCTAATGTAAATTTCCAATGGATCTAATGGAAATATACAATATTCAACATGATACCTTTTGGTACATGATAAATAATGTAAATTTACAGAAATATTTTTTTCTGTGTAACCCAATAGACCGATTTTTAGCGAAGCTACACCAAAATGTCACATTTTTCAATTTTCAATATGATTTTTAATATGAAAAAAATATTTTTTATTATGATGCAATAATTGCAATGTGCTTTAAATGCGTTTTCTTACCTTAAAAGCCAAGAACATTGACCAAAAGTGGTCTGCAAGCCATTGTACGGGAGAGGAGTTTTTTTTCCATAAATCTGCTCCTTTCGTTGTCCCGTCACGAAAAGAAATGGCTGGCAAAAACTCAAATTTCATCCAATTCTTTCAGTTCAAGTAGCAAAAGATTCGTTTTTAATTTGTGATAATGTGTAGAAGAGCAAATGTTTTTACAAATCAAACTGGCAAAACTGTAGCAATTTTTGTAGTGTGCCTTTTAAAAGTCCAGTTTTACGATGTTGTCCCGTCACGCTACATTTTTATTCCAGGGAAAGAACAGGTACTATATGGTTCATTCCCGAGCAGGGGTAAATAACACGGGAATACCAAATTTTGGTATTACTTGGGCAAATAACAGCGACCAAAATGTGCCCTTGGTTGCCCAGTAATAGATGGTAAAATACCATGAAATCATACCAAAATCTTGTATGTGTAAGGGCACAACAATACCAAACCATGTTATTCCAAGGGTAAAATAATACCTCAAAATAAAACCATTTCAATACCAAGTTGAGGTCTTCTGGATTTTTGAACATTGCTTGAATACCAAAACTTGGTATTGCCATGGTTTTATTTTTAGGTATTCCCGCGCCCTTGGAAAATCATATTTTGGTATTTCTGTGGTCTTTCACATACATGATTTTGGTATGATTTCATGGTATTTTACCATCTATTACTGGGCAACCAAGAGCACATTATGGTCGCTGGTATTTGAACAAGTAATACCAAAATTTGGTATTTTCATACCATTTTTAGTGCAGCAGTTGCAGTTAGTGAAAAAACGGAAATGTTCCATATGCAACAGCCCAATCTACTCACCTGATGATTCCATGTTGTTCTTAGTGATATTCTTCACCACACCGAATGCATTTGTTATTGATGAACGGCCTGTGCTTAAAGTTCTTGAAGCTTCTGAAAAATAACAAGATTGAAAAATAAGTATTATTAAAATGAAACTGAATTGAAATTCACCAAAATTCATTAAGCTGTCGATTGACTCGTTTTTCAAAGTATTTGGTTATCCCGACTTAGAGATATTTCAATGTTTTTGAGAAAAAATATTAGTGGGTATATCACACTAATTTTTAAAATCATCTTTAACATTTTTGGGTTTCAAGTCATTTTAGCGCAAAATTAATTACCTCGTAAAATTTTTTAACAAATTTCCCATAGTTTCAGAGAAAATTGATGAAACTTTTCAATATTCAAATAATACCAAAATGTGCCATCCTGACTTAGAAAATTTTCCACAATTTCAAGTCATTTCTGTAGGGGGTATATCAAAAATGTTTAAAATCAAGTTTGAAATTTCGTGTTTTGAATGAAAGCATTCGCTTTGAGACATCATTTTGTGTGTGTGTGTGTGTGTGCAACCAACCAAACGGGACCACGCGGTCGCTTCTTACAAATTGAGTTGTTTCCATGTATTTTTAGATCTACATTCTATACATGCAAATAACTCGCATAGGCATTTGGAAGGTGTTAGCTCTGCCGAGCTTCGGTGACCCATTTCTACGCTGGCTAGCCGAGCGCGAGGTACTTCAGCTTTGTCGACAAGCCCCGCCCTGAAGAACGTTTGCACCAATCAGGTTCAAACGTTATTTAGAACTTCCGAACCCTTGTCAAATGGACAAGGACCCAGCGCGTATATAGTTGATGGTGGTAACAGTATTCCTAATTCCAGACATAGCTCCCCAAGTCGCGATGGCCTAGTGGTTAGCATTTTTGCTTACCAATCCAAAGGACGGGGGATCGAACCCCGACTCGAGCGACTTTGATTTTTCGTACATGTTCAGAATTTCAAGATTTATATTTCCTATACTTTCTCGTTGGGAGCAGATGGGAATCGAACCCAGGGCCATTCGCTTACAAAGCGAACACCGTAACCAGTCAGCCACGGCCGCTCCTATTCGCTTTGAGACATCATTTTAGCGCAAAATTAATTATTTTGTCAAAATTGGTCAAAATTTTCCCATAGTTTCAGAGGAATTTGATAAAACACTTTAATACCAAAATAATACCAAAATGTGCCATCCTGACTTAGAATATTTTCCACAATTTCAAGTCATTTCTATAGGGGGTATATCAAAAATGTTCAAAATCAAGTTTGAAATTTCCGGTTTTGAATGAAAGCATTCGCTTTGAGACATCATTATAGCGCAAAATTAATTATTTTGTCAAAATTGGTCAAAATTTTCCCATAGTTGCAGAGGAATTTGATAAAATACTGTAATTCCAAAAGAATACCAAAATGTGGTGTTCGATCATTGACAAATTCTGCAATTTTGCAATATCAAAACAATACCTTAAATTGGTATGATACCACATTTTGCTCTTGCATAATCCTTAAGACAAATTTTAAAGGGTCCAGGAATACCAAAATTTGGTATTGATACCAGAGAAAGGTATTATTACGCATTTCCCTTGTTATTTACCCATGTTCGGGTTCTGCATGATATTTCTTTGTAGGAAAATCAATTATCTTTCCAAATATGTAATAACATTGGGGGGTTTCTTCTTTTATTTTACCACTACAGCCAAAACTTGGAATTTTTTTGAAAAGGATCCGAAGAATCGGTCAATAATAGGTTAATGTTAAAAATGACAAATCGTGAAGAGTAGAATGGAAAATTGCTTTTCACGGAAAACGTTTTTTTTTAATTCATGGCTTTTCAAAATACAAGCTCCAAGCCCTCTAAAACATAAAAAACGCATTTTTTAAATTCCACATTTTGTTAAAAAAATATATTTTTTTTTATACTGTAACTATTTATATCTGATCTTTATCCTAGAACTATGCTGAAAACACCAAATCAATCAGTCAAAATTAAATGGAGACATGTATCCACGAACCAAAGATGCAAAATGTCTTCTTTTCTTACAGAGAAGCTCTCTAAAAAGTTTCATCCAAATCAAACAATTCTATTGAAATCCATTTCCTGTTTTCGTGGAGCTCAGACATAAAATTTGGACGCAATATGGAAAAGAGACAAAAAAATCATCAAAACTATATTTTAATGAATTCTTTTATTTACATTAATTTAACTTATCTGAAATTTCTTAGATTCAAACTTTATTATAATCATAACATCAAAAAAAGTTATAAATACGGTCTGAGAACCACCGCCCACTAATGGCATCCCTCGGAAGGTCGTCATCGCAAATCCTTTCTTGGACGCTTCCTCTTCGTCGCGTTGAGTTCCTTCCAATGCCAATGGGTCCGTGTCCCCATTGAAAGACCGTTCAACACACACACACCACGTACGTCGCCGGCTGGTTCGACGATAGCCTGATGACGTCCGAACTTCTGTGTGTGAGAACTCTCACGCGTTGGCCGCGGCCACGCAGCTGGCCAGAATTCGGCCAAGCAAGGATCTTCGCTTCCCCTCTTCGCCCCACGAACCGTGCACGTCCTGGTGGCCTGGTTTTAGCGAGCTGGTTTCAACGCAGACGGTTAAGCTCAAGTATAGCTATTTTCGTTTCTTGCTGAGTAAAGGCTCGTCACTGTCACTGTTACCAGGTTCGTAGTTTTGAACTAATGGTGAGAAAGGCCGCCTTCGCGCCTCAGGTGAACCCGGCAGTGCATTTTAATTAACGGATTATCGCCTCAACGCGCGCGCCCTTTTGCTGCTTGTTTCGGTGCGTTTTTGCGTTCACTTTCGCGTGATTTGAATTTGGCCGACCAAGAAACGCAAACTCGACTGCGTTCGACAGCTGTTGCCGGCTGATGAAGGAGTCCAAGAAAAGGGAAACTTGTTCAACGAAAAGCTAAAATCTTGAGGAAAGTGAAGCAATTCTCGGCCAAGCTTTAGGTTCGCGTTTCTTCAAGGGGAGAGAGAGCACAGTTGGTCGAGCCGGGCGAAATGAAATCAATTTATTCTGATGTACGAAATCCTCTTCAGAAGTTCAAAATTGCTTGAAATGCTGAAATAAAAGTACGAGCAAAACGGGAAGATGATGCTACAGCTCAGAGCTGGGTCGTCCTGAAGAAGAGTTTGGTTGGTTGGCGCAAAAAGAAATAACCGTTTATTGTAGTTATGATTGGGTTTTGTGTACTGTTGCTTGGAAAAAGTGACGAACACCTGGGTGGGAGAAGAAATGAATGAAAAAAATACTGAGGGGAATAATATTTATCATACCTGTTGGAATGAACGTAATTTGAAGAATCCCTGTTTCAATGAGATTGAGGCGAAAAAACTTGTACTATTAAATTCAAGTGTCTCTTCTGATTGACTCTCAATAAATGTTTCCTGATTATGTTTGCGTTAGTGCTATTTAGTTAGCATTAGTTTGAGTGAGAAAATATCAAAATTGAAGCAGCCTGATCAATGAGTTACCCCTTTACTTTTAAATCTCTTCCTGAAAAGTGACTATAATAAGACCATAATCCATGTAATATCAATGCATTCCAATAGAGTAGATTTATTTCATTCATTTTTTTCTTTTATTTGTTTACTATAGAACATTATTATCTATCAGTGCATCAGCTCTAAAATCACATCAATGCTCGATTTCCCTTTTCAATCCCTCGTAGAACCAATTAAAGCATCCCACGTCCAACAGCTGCTCGTCGTCCCTCGATTCGCGTTTTAAAACAAATCACTTTAATCCTCGTCGTTCGTCCACCGGAAATCGATAAAATCTTCCAGCTCCTCCCGTCCTCCTAACCTCCCCCCCGCGCCGAGGTCATCAGCTGAACTTTCCCACCAGACAGCGCGTCTTCGGAGGCGTCTTTTGCCTCTTCTTGATGTTCTTACCGCCGTCGTGGCCACTTTCCATGCTAATTTGTTTTTACTTTTAATTTCCTTACCGTAGGTCAGCATCGTCAGCGTCAGGAAAAGAGGCGAGGATTCCGTCCTTCTTTTTTTTTATTCATTTTGTGCACTTTCTCTTTTCCCAGTGACGTGGCATCATCATCCTTGGACGAATTGGAAAACGTTTCCGATGCTCTGGGGGAGATCTGGTTGATTCTTCCGAGGTTCAATTATCTGATGGTGATATTTAATGCAAAATATTTCTATTTATAAAAAAGCATTTATTTGAATTCAAAATGATAAAATATAATATTCTTGCTTAATTATTAATTAAGGGGGGAGGAGGGAGGCAAAAGAATCCAAAAAATGAGAAATTAAAATTAATATTTCAAAGAAAAAGTGTTGTAAAATGCATTATACATCAGAACAGTTGTTTTACAATCAAATCAAAAGTTTGACAAACACATATTTTTTGCGATACTGTACGTCGTAATTTCACAAAAACTTCATATTATTTGCTCAAAGTAAATTGCACGTCTAATTTCATTAAAATTTTAAAGTTTTTTGAAAATGAAAAAAAATGGCCCACTGATTTTTCTAGCCAATATAGAAAAGGGAAAATATTTGCAACTTGACGAAAATGCAAAAAAGAGGCCTGTTTCAGTAAAATTTTACAGTTTTATTTTTGAAACTTCAAGTATTGCACTATAAGCGGAAATTGATTGTATTTGTTTTTTTTATTCGACTAAAACTATCCGATGGATTCTCTACGCCCAAATCAATAATTTTGCGTCCATTTTGAAACAAAGTTATTTTTTTTTTGAAGAAATATTGAATAAGAAAATCATATTTCAGATAAAACAAATTCTTTTTGAATTTTGGACAATTACAAGCGCACGAAAAGTGCAATATTTTTATTTATAGCTTCTTAAACCTTGAATGTTTTGAAAACGGCCCTAATTTTCGTATTTTGCTAAAAGTTGTTTCAAAATTGTGTTAAATTATCAAATCTATAAATCGTTTCCGAGAACACCGAGATCAGCGCGCCTGTGTGCTTCTAGCATATTCATTAGGGTGGGTACGGATTTTGAAAAATTCTCAGATCAAGTTCTGGTGTGGTTCCCCTTGTAGGGCATACCCATAGGGACTCTCACGCCAAATTTCAGCTCATTTGGTTGAAAACCGGCTTGTCTCAAGCGAGTTCAAGTTTACATGGGATTTACTATGGGAAATATTGAATTTTCGTTCATTCGCTCCTACAGGCTTAGGGAAAACATGTAGAAACTTCTAGGATGGCCAGAAATGAGCGGAATCGTCTGGAGAACAACTTTCCCTAAGAGACCAGGTCGATTCGGTCAACCCCATCGAGCTCAACGGCAATACATCCGGGGTTTTCGGAACCAACGGTTTTCCCCAGAGAAGCATCAAATTTTCCTTAGCATGCTATGAATGTTTGATGAACACCGCGACGCCACATGTCAAACAGCTACCGCGACCGGGTATGTCCTACAAGGGGAACCACACCAGAACTTGATCTGAGAACTTTTCAAAATCCGTACCCACCCTAATATTCATATCTGTCTATAAGTGACCATTATGTAAAGTTGGCCGGAGAATACGATGGTGAGGTTAAAACAAGAATTGAGCTGTTTTAAGATACGGCCATTTAAAGGTTTTATTTGTGCAAATCAAGTGAAAAATATCTGAATCAAAATTATGGTCACAGAAATGGAATCTACGTCCAATTTCCTTCAAAATTGAGCAAATTTAAAACCTTCTAAGATTTGTGGTTCCTAGTTATCTCTGTTTGAAAATAGGGGTTTCGCTCCAAAAACGCCCAGTAGTCGATTTTTTTTGTGAGGTATCGAGATTTTTGCATGTTTTGATCTGGGTGATGAATAGAGAGAATGCGTAACGTGATTTTCGAATGATACCACTTTGTTCACATCTATAAATTCATTATCAGTATTATGTGTTTTATTTTGTCTAGTTTTTGACAGTTTTTGCTAAGAAATAGTGTGGATTTTCTCTTTTACGGATGACGAAGAACTGCGGTGAGAGTGTCATTCCGATGTCGCAGATAAATTCCCTGACTGATTTTGAAATCCTGCAGCTCTTCCTGGTCCAGCGAAAAAAACATCGCTAATTCTAGTGAAGCTGATCCAATAAACAGAGAAAATTTTCAATAAACATGTAGGTTTTCTAACGGAATCAAACAATAACTTAAGACAGTTTCTGGATGGATGCAACCGCATCGACTCTGTAAACATCTTCCATTCATTATTATAAAAATGACTATCATGCCTTCAACTTTTTTAAGATTTCCTGACTTCAACTCCATGTCTTCAAAATCCACACATTTTTCATTTTCCAAAAAAACAATTTTTAATGATCGGTAACAATACTCTCTACTTTTGACGAACAGTAAATAGGTTCCACTTTGACAGTTCAAAAATTGAGGCCGTTTTGCGAAGCGCTACTTAGCACCCAGGTTTTGATAGTATCAATAGCCCTGCCAAATTTGAGCAGCCTCGGAGAAAGTAATTTTCAGATGCTGTTCTGCTTCAGATGGAATGACCCAAATGTTATTGATTATTTTTACTATCCCCAATGTTCGCTAGACCTACTTATAAGAAAAAATTCTCAGTTTTTCCAAGGCAAAAATAAATTAATTACGAAATGGGAACTGTTGAGCACAGTTTATAATTTAATTTTTTTCCAGCAATTTTTCTCTAAAAACTTACTTAATGTGGATGATGATGATTCGAAATCCAGACTAGCATATCATTTTCGTTATAGCTGACAAAAAATCATGTAATAAGTTGAAAATGAAGAAATATCATCAGGAAGCAGTATTAACAGTCAGTTTTAAGACAATGCATGCAAAATATGTCTTTTCTAACAATTTTTCATCAGAATTTGCAATTTAAAATGACTTGTTGTGCTTCGAATCTCGGACACTGATAATAGCTGATCCGAATTCCGGACACTCGTTTTTGCTAACGAATCGCACTAATTTGGACTGAAATGTTAGTCAATGGCATTTTTTAGGTCTCAAATAAGCTGTTAGCATCAAAACAATCGATATTTTATATAAAAATTTGCTTGAATTTAAGGAAATCAAAACCATAAATTTCTGCTTTGCCTTCCCGGTGCTTCGGACACCTATGGAATATTTCACGTGAAATGTTTCGCATTTTGGTAATCTTATAATTTTATTTTATTTAACTGTTCTGACATTAACTACAGCGTTCAAACAAACTTTAAATGAAAGTTGATGTTAGAATTCATCAAATAACCCATTTTTGGCATTTATAATGCGAACTTATATCCAAATAATTGATAAAACAAGATGAGGTGTGTCCGGGTTTCGAAGCGTCCGGGAATTTGAATCATGACGTTACATAAAAAATCTTGCTAAATTAGAAAAAATAAAAACAGAAGCTCAAATGTGCAATAGCTCAAATGCAGCAATTTTCATAAATTTGTTAACCTAATCTCACCCCAGATCCAATGTCACCCCTGCCCAGTAAAAAAAATCATGGTAACATTACATCAGGGAATGATTTATGACAGTAAAAATGTGTAATTTTACCGATAAAAATGAGTAATTTACATTGTACCATTCTTTCGTTGTAATGCCACTTTTTCCAGCCTAAATTGAGGTAATATTACATCATAAAAAAAGAAAGCTTCCAAGTTTACACATTTTTTTGCTGTGTGTTGACGGTATATAATATATTCCAAATAGTTTACAATCCACTAAAACTTATCGAAACAAACTCACCATCTTGATCCATCAATTTAGTTACATTAGAAACTAACCAATCGATCGTGATGTTTGTATCATTTTTTAGTAAGCCCACATATAAAGAGCACGATGCAATACCGGAATAATTTGTGATGTGTTTGAATTGTGATGAATTTTCAAATCATAGGTGTCCGGTAGGGTGACAAGAAAAATGGGAAATTTTGGAATATACGGAGTCACTCTTCCAGGCACTATACTTTAGGCAAAATTAAGCATGTTTGTTAATTTTGAAACAAATAGGTTAATGTTCAGGGGTTGTTAAAAGTAGAAGTATGTTTGGGAAATTTCGAAAAAAATGTATGAAGAAAGATAAATTCATTGATTTTTCCCGGAAGGTGGTGTTGTTAGTTGTGTGCAAATTTTGTCAAGAAGAGATTCTAACATGAATATAATGCTCTACAATTTTGACCAAGAATGCAAAGCGATCAGAGTTGATGCTAAAAAGTTATTAGCGATTTAAAAAGGCGTTTTTGTAAGGAAAATTTTTTTCAACATCTTAACGTTCCGATTTTGGTGGTAAGTTCATTTGTTGTTGTCAACCTAGTGTAAAATCTTTTGACATGAGATCCAAATTGATTTTACGGACTTGTTTTTATTTGAATGATTCTTTTGTAATTTTAATCAAAAAAGGAATGAAATTAAATTGTTTTAAAATTGTACGACAAATACCAGCCCATAATTTAATGAAAATGAGATTTTCAAGATTAGTTTATCGAAAAACACTTACACAAATTAGGGAGTGCTGATTTTCATATGCAACAATTCCTCAAAAATGTAGATAGATTAACTGGTTAAATGAATTACTACTAAAGCTTCAGGCAACATCATACTAGAGTAAAAGTTTTGATTCTTGTGAATGAAACCCGAGATTGAAAGCAGGCTTGAAATTAAAGTTTTTATACGTTTCTAGAAGCAATTACAACTTTTTCTGGAGATTTTTCAGTACATTTCACTTCTCAAGAATTATCTTAAAACTACTAAAAAGTATTTTTTATTTACAATAATTTCTAATATCGAGTGGCAAAAGCCACCCCAGATTATCGGAACTATCCAGCTGGTGGCGTGCAAAGCATCGTTACGTCGACATCGTTGGTGAAGACACTCTTCAGGCTGCCATCGGTGATTTGCACTGTTAGCGAAACCGTCGCTGTAGCACCGTTCAGGATCTGGGCTGAAATACCTCCCTTTCGAATGTTGGTGTTGGCCATCTCGATCTTCACGTAGTTGATGAGTGTGGGCTAGTTGGAAATGATTGCAGTTAGAATGATAACACTCATTAGTGCTAGAAAATCTTCAGAGATTACTAAACTTACACTTTGCAAACTAAACACGACGGGACTTTTTTGTCCCTTGAAGATTCTTTTGAAGAAGCAAGTAGAATCACCCGCGACAAAAATTCCAAACTCTACCAAAGTCGGTTGAGTCGTCCGAAAGCGTGATTCACCACTTGGTACCAAAATTACAGCCACCAGAAGCGTAACGCCAGCAAGGAAGCACCCACCAGCCATGTTGATGACGAACCTTGTCACACCATTGTGCTCTTCAGTGGCACTGACCCCGGCCATCAGTCTGGCGATGGTTTTTATAGACCTGCCGAAATTCGGGTCAGGTCACCAAGAATTTTCGTCGACCCTGCAATCTTCCGCAACGTGGCAATTTTCTGTTCTTCCCACGGCCACGTTGACCGCCTGGTACGTAATCTTTTATCATTAAAATTTACAGTTAGGAGAAATTTCGTAACTGCCGCCGCCGGGAACCGGTTCCAAATTGGTCGATTAAAGTGCGATGTCCTGTTTTTTTTTTTTTATTTTGGGAAGTGCGTTTTGAGAACGGATGAGAATTAAAAATAAAATGTTTTCTTGTTTTATTTCTTATGTTAATCTACTAGTAGAAAGAAGGTGGGATGAATAAATTTAAAAGATTATTTCGATTTCATTCTAGGAAAAAGTACTTTGTACAATCAACAATCAAGGAACAATCACGTTTTTCATTCGAAAAAAGGAAAAAAAATCATAATATTTCCCTCTCCCCACCCTCTCAGGGCCGGATATTGCTCTCGTCGGAACCGTGCCTCGTCCCCGTAACAACTAGATCTGATGATCATCCCCGCAGTTCATATCCTCTTAATGTCGACCGCGGGCGCGCTCTGTTTTGTGTCTCATCGTTACAATAAAGATTTACCTCCCACGGGAAAGATAAAAAAGCAAAGATGACACAACACAAAGAAATAAAGAGTGTCCTTTTTTTGGCTGCTGGCACCACAACACCAAAATCAATAGAAAGCCCTCCCGGGAGCAAGAGGACGGTTTCTTTCTTGGTGTCTCCTCTCCGTTCCGAAACAGATGTCCTTTTTAGGGGTTTCGGATGAAACTCCCGGGACCGTGGTGTGGGGGTAAGCGTGGTTGCCTCTCACCCAGTCGGCCTGGGTTCAATCCCAGAAGGTCCCGGTGGCAAATTTTGAGACGATACTTGTCTGATCACGCCTTCCATCGAATGGGGAAGTATATGTTGGCCCCTGTCTAACTTAGAGGTGTAAGGTCGTTAGCTCAATCCAGGTGTAGGAGTCGTCTCCCTGGGTCCTCGGTGGAGTCGCTAGTAGGCAGTTGGACTATCAATCCAAAGGTCGTCAGTTCGAATCCCGGGGTGGATGGAAGCTTAGGTGTAAAAAGAGGTCTGAAATTGCCTCAACAACCAAGCCTTCGGACACGTAGTTTCGAGTAGGAATCTCGCAATTGAGAACGACAACGTTCAACAAATTATATTTTAAGTTTTTGTCTCCCCCTTTGATTATTGCTAACTAAATCAGGGGTCAAAGAAATACTTCAAGTTAAAATTAGGGTTTAAAAAAACTTGTACAATTTTGTGATCGCTTTTTTTGATTCGCGCATAAACTTTTTGCATGAGTTGAAACCTGAATCAAACAACTATGTTTGGCCATTTGATCAAAAAAGACAAAGTCCTTTGTCAATAAGTCGTTGATCCCCCGTTAACCCCTGTAGAAACCTGTTCCTATTTCACTCAAATAAGGCCATTGCAAGCAAACAAAATCAAGCTTTTGTCCTCCCAAAAAACTAAAATTAAAATTTGTATTGAAAAAACTTGTAGAATCGATTCTAAATTATTCAACATTTTCAATGAAATAAAGACTTTGGAATATTTTTTTTTTATTTTGAGAACCAAGCTTGTTATTTGAAATCTAGTTATTTTTTCTTCGTTTACAGTGATTTTAAGTCGGTTCCGCACAACTGTCTAGAACACAGCATTTTTTTACCCAAACGCTGACAAGATACAGACCAGGGATAGTTCTCCCTTTTCTCAATATACTGAATCGCTTTAAATTATCTATCGCTTATATGCTCGGGTAGTCATTTAGTCTCTATTTTTTTGTTTTAAAACAATTACAAGTTCGTTGTTTCTACTGCTTTGATTGTACTAAATCTGAGCTTATTGGAATCAAGCTATGTAGCCTTTAACGAAAGTAAACCTTTCTGGAGTTTTGAAAAGGTCCAATAAACCAAATTTTCAGTTTTTGCTTTTTGGGTGTTTTTAATACCCCTGACTCAAAGCGGTTTCAAAAACACTCAAAAAGCAAAAACTGAAAATTTGGTTTATTGGACCTTTTCAAAAAAACTCCGGCTTTCATTCTATTAGAAATAAGGCCTTTGCAAATATTTTTAAAAGTTTATGTCATCCCCCCCCTTCAAAGTTGGTTTTGAAAAATCGAGGGCAAAAAAATATTTTTCCAAAAATCTACAAAATTTCCATGAAAATAGAATTCTAATAAACTGAAAACAATCTAAAATACCTTTTTCTGCATTGATAATCATTTTTAGAGCCTAACATTTCAAAAGGGCACATAACTATTGTTAACAATACTGTATCCCTTTCACTCAAATGACAGTTTACATAAGGTGTGAAAGGGACACACTCTTGGTTAAAAAAGTTATGTGCCCGAATGAGATGGCAAGCACGATTTAGGATGTTTGGGCTTGTTTAAAAATGTTTTGAATTTTATGAAATACACAGCACCGCAAAAATTTTATTTTTCATTAAGGCCGATGCAAATATTTAAAAAAGTTTTTGTCCCTCGGCCCTGGCCAAAAAAAAAATTAAATAACAAGCCATAGTCTTCACATTTAAATGAAAAAAGTGTTTTAAAATGCATTTTACACTAGTTCAGTTGTTTTGCAATCATTAGTTTTCAAAAAATCTAAGATCTGTCAAAAACAAAAATTGTATCGAAAAAAAAGATTTTGCATCGAAAATTTTCAAAAAATCTTAAGATTTTTTAATGAACCCAAACATGCTAAAAATGATTTTAAACGCAGGAGAATGTATTTTAATTTGATTTCAGCTGGTTGCACTTGAATTTTCATTGTAATTTTGAAGTTTATTGTAAAAATATTTTTTTGCCCCCTGATTTTTCGGGCCAATTTTGAAGGGGGTGACAAAAACTTTTAAAAATATTTGTACCAGCCTAAAATGTTGAAACCATGGCTCGTAATTTCAATATTTGTACTTTTTTATAAAAACTAAAAATAGTGTTTTTTTTTTGCAAATCAAGTTTTAGTGACAAAAAGTTAAATAAAAAATAAAAAAAAATATTTGGACAAACTAATGATGCAAAATGGCTTCTTTGTGCATACCGAAAGCACCACAAAAGTTTCAGCCGAATTAAAAAATACAAAAATTAAAATGAAAAAAATACCGATTTCGTAGAGAATTGCTCTTCATTGAAGTTAGTCCTGTATTGGAAAAGGTCAACTAAAATAATATTTTTTTGAAAAAGTGTTTAACCATTCTCACTGAAGTAAGGCTATAATCCTGCAGGTTGCATTTGACTCGGTTTAGAGTCCCATACGTCGCTATTGATTTTCATAAACTTTCGATGAGTTTGAACTAGTTATTTATAAAAATGTGTTTTCGCATAAAACCGGATGATCGATAAATTGCTATAAATCGTACCAAATATGATCATGTGTTTCCATGTAAAATTATCATTCAAACCCAAAATATGAGCTAAAATCGATTATTCGACACTTTGGGTCAATTCTGAGGGCAGATTCAGATTCAGCGGGCAAAATTACATCAAAATACATATATTTGGACAATTTTCGAAATTCGTTAGGGTGGTCCCATAAGGTTTTCCCTTGAAAATTAGACTTTTTCAAACAAAGATATCTAGAGTTTTGATTCCTTTGTGGACCATCATTCAGTGAGGTACTGCTGGATTTTAGCTCCTGAAAAGTGCTTAAAAAGTGCAAAAATGCCTCAGGGCAAGAAAAAGAGGCGGTCCTCACCAGCAGGATCGGCAGATTTGAAGAAGCTAAAGAATGCCGAAGCGCTACCTGCAAAGCCAGGCAGTTTGAGCAAGGACGCTCAAAAATTGTCTGGAAACCAGTTCGCTACCCTCCCTGTGGACGTGAGTGAGAAGGAAGAATTTGAACGACGGGAAAAGTTGCCACCCATTTTTGTGAAAACATCGTCATCGGATTCGGTGCGAAAGTGGCTGACCGGATTTATCAAATCTAGTGCTTTACGAGCATCCATTCGCTTGTGTGCTGATGGACTCAAAATTCTGCTACCTACCAGAAAGGATTACAACTACGTTCGGGATTTCCTGAACAATACAAAGATTGAATACTACAGCCATGACGATCCAGGTAAACGCCCCATGAAACAGGTCCTCCGAGTTCTGTACGACATGGATGTGAGTGTGCTGAAAGAAGAGCTCAAAACTCTTAAGTTGAACGTGATCGAAGTCTTCAAGATGACGAGACACAACAAGGACATCAAGTATCGTGATCAACTGTACCTGGTTCATTTCGAGAAAGGATCGACAACGCCGTCTGAGCTGAAAGCAGTTCGGGCAATTTTCAAAATCATCGTGACTTGGGAACGTTATCGTCCAGTGCACCGTGACGTGACGCAATGTTCGAACTGTGGAAGGAACTGTTTCATCAATAGTCGTTGTGCAACCTGCGGAGGTGAGCACAAAACTCAAGCTTGCGAAACAATCAACGAGAACATCGAAGCCAAATGCTTCAATTGCGGTGGCGACCATTCTACCAAGAATCGTAGCTGCCCAAAACGAGCTGAGTTTGTAAAAATTCGACAGCAAGCGACGACGAGGCACCAACCAAATCGTCGCAAAACACCACCAACTTTCACGGACGTGGATTTTCCTGCTTTGGCGTCGCCAGGAGCGGGATCTGTTCGAGTGGTTCCAAATCTGCAGCCATTGCCGTTGAATCAGCGGCAAAGAGTTGCGGAGAATACAACACCTCCTGGCTTCAGTCAGCAACCGAGGGAAAATCAACCAACATCAACGGGTGAAGGCAGTAGTGACCTGTTATCACCACAAGAACTTCTGAACATTTTCATCGAGATGACAACAACTCTGCGTGGGTGCAAAACTCGCCAGGAACAAGTAAGAACGCTTGGAGCATTCATCTTAAAATACAGTTGGTAGTTTACTCGTTCTAGTGATTTTGAATATTTCAATGAATTTATTTTTTTTAGTTTAGGTTTTTTTTTAGGTTAGGATAAGTTGTTAAAGTGATTTTTTTTCTTTTTTACCCAAATGTATTCGATTCAATGCAACAATGTAAAACAATTTGAAGTACCGTAAAACGGGGTGACTTTGATAGCCGGGGTGACTTTGATAGGTTTGCGATTTTTTCGCAAAATGAAGAGTACAATTAAAATACGTAAGGACTGGTTCAGAAACATACTGACCGCGGTAGAGAAGTGTTCAAAGTACCTCATGAAGAACTTTTCATAAATTTTTGAAAAGTTTATAAAGTTAGTTAACTATAGTTAAGAAAATGTGGATGAAAGTCATTATTTTAAACTTCTCAAAGTGTCATGATTTTCTCAATGAACATGATTTTTAATCGGAAAACGGAATGCATTTTCGGATTCTTTGGACAATAAATAAGTTTGTAAATAATAAATAATTTGTGTTTTTGAAACACAATTAAAAAAAAATCTCCAAATTTATAGGCAAATTCAGTTGAACAAATTTCATGTAAAATGTGAAAACTTGTGATTTGTGCTTCGAATTCAGTTTAAAATGCAATATAAATCGATAATTTTATAAACAAAACTATTTTTAACAAATTTCAGGCAAAATTCCGACTTTTTAGCAATTTTACCTAAAATTTATATGTATTTTGTTAAAAAGCTTATAAACTTAGTTAACTTAATATAAACATTGATTTTTTTCTTACAAACTATATCAGTTTCTTTAGTGATGGTACATTTAACGTACAAATAAAGTTTGAACATCTTAAATATGATTTTAACAAGAAAAACTATGACTATCAAAGTCACCCCGGAATTAAAACCAATAATTTTTAACGAACCTATTTGTCTAAACACTATTGAAAAAACTTTTTTTCCAAAATAGTGCATGGACTTTGTGTGGCCTACCCCAGTACATGTTTTAAAAATAATAATCTTGAGAAAAACCTTACCTGTTGGAAAATATTCTAAAAACAAATTGAAATCCTATCAAAGTCACCCCGGTTTACGGTATATAAAATAAATGTGACCAGTTAATAATAAAACGAAAAATACAACAAAGATGAAGAGCATTTAGCCATACCACTTAGCATGTAAAAGAAATGTAATTATTATAAGAAAGTTCAATAAAGACATATTAAATTTAAAAAAAAAAACCAAAACAACCCACCATTTTCTAATGTTGATATCTCAGCAACTAATGGTCCGATTTTCAATGTTAATACATGAAACATTCGTAAAATTTTCCGATCTTTTCGAAAAAAATATTTTGAAAATAAATAAATCAAGATTAACATTTTAAAGGGCCAAATAATGAATATTACGCCCATTTAAAATGTCAGTCTTGATTTTTTTTCAAAATATTTTTTTCGAGAAGATCGGAAATTTCACGAATGTTTCATATTTTAACATTGAAAATCGGACCATTAGTTGCTGAGATATCGTCATTAGAAAATGGTGGGTTGTTTTGGTGAGACTAAGAAAACTTCAATTTTCGTGTTTCTTTTTCTTAAAGCGGCTGTATCTCAGCAACCCGAGGTCCAATCTTCAATGTCTCTTAGACAATTTTATAGCAAATTTTCTGAATTTTTCAAAAAAAATATTTTTAGAAATGGTCGCTCATGGTCACTATTTCTAAAAATCAAAAAACTGTAAATATTTTTCTAAAATCAAACTTTCGGTGGCTATATCTTGAAAACGAAGCTCTTTATCAAAAAAATTGTAGAGTAGTTTTCAATTGCAAATTCAATTTTGCATTAAAAAATAACTTCAAATTTGTTTTTGCATGAAATTTGGATTTTTTTTACAAAAATCACTATTTTTCAAAAATTCATAACTTGGCGGCAGATTTTTTGACCATGTTTCTCGATAGCTCAAAAGTTGCGGATTTTAGTCCCCTAAAACATATCAAAAAATCTCGAAAATCAAAAAAATACGTGTTTTGGGAAATTGAGATTTAGTGAAAAAAAAAGTTGATAAAAAATCTGCAAATTTTTTTTTCCGTGTACCTATTTTTTTCCCAATTGTCCTCAACAATACCTACAACTTTGCCGAAGACACCAAATTGATCAGAAAATTCACTCAAAAGTTACAGCTGTTTGAATATTTACATACCATTTTTGTATGGACAGCAGCCAAAATTGTATGGAGACTTGTATGGGTGAACCAATGACACAAAATAGCTTATTTGGTCATAGGGAAGGCCCCCACAAAGTTTGAGTCAAATCATAAAATACAAAAAATAAAAATGGTCGAAATCGGTCGATTTTGTAGAGAGTTGCTCTACTTATAGATTTTTTTCAATTTTTTAGATTTTAATGGGAATCTCTTCAAAACAACATTTAAAAACTTCACTTTTTACTCTAACCAAATATAACCCAAATGATATGGCGTAGGCGCGTCTGAGGACTCATTCGCACTTCACTCTTCGAGATGCCCATTTTCCTTTATTTTTTATATCGCATCAAGCTTTATGTCACTCTTCCTCCTCCACTTCTTTGAACGCACTCGAGTACGGAAGGAACTGGCCTGCCAGCCCCAGGTCAGCGGAAGCAGTCGCTCTTCACGATTGTGTTGTTCAGTTTGGCGTGTTTTCTTGGCTCTGCTCTGGTTAGTGGGAAAAATACGAAAGAAGTTTGATGTTGGGGTGCAATTTTATTGTTGTTGATTACATCCGATTTTTTTTATACTTTTTGGGAAAAATTACGCATGAATAATGTGAGTTCTTATTTTTTAAGAGTGTCGAACTTCCTATGTATTTTGAATTGAAAGTGTAAAATCACCAAAAAAGTTGTGAATGGTTGAATGTTTTGTGATTTAGTTATGTATTTTGTATGAATTTTACATTTTAGATTTTTCTCATTTTGAAATTTATTGATCAAAAAGAACTTCTTAAGATTGCTTTTCCTAAAGCAATCCTTTAACTAAATTTCCCAGAAGTCTTCCAAAACTTCCACAGAAATTTCACAATTCCTTTGATGTCCGTGCTGACTTTTGCCATTTTCTCCACTCAACCCCAGTCCAGTGTTGCCAACCAACACTTTTCCCCCTCCTGGCGGTTAAATTCGCGATGCTGTGAGTGCACTTTTTCTTCTAACCCACTCAACTTTGCGCGAGGGCCAGGATAAAATTGATTTCTCATCCGGAACCAGCCCCATCATCCGGAACAACCCCGGGCTGGACCCCACGGGATGGGGGAGTGTGTAACCTGGTGGGTGTGTGTGTGTGTGGGGTTGTGGGTACGGGCTTCAGCGCCGCTGGAGTACTTCCAGACAAAGTGGATTTTTAAGGAACATGCAAACACAGCCCGAACCCGGAGTCAGAAGTAAAGTGGGGAGCACTTGAACAGTGGGAAATATTGGTATCAGGGCGAAGCCAAATTGATTTTGGAAATAAATGGTTAACTTAAAAACATATTAATTTGAGTTTAAAACGTTAAAATTTTTCATTGTTTTTTTTCAATCATAAAAACAAAATATTAATCCAAAAGCGTTTCGATCTCACTAGGTTTTTTGGTCAAGTTTTCCCTTGTTTTTGTTTAATTGCATTTGAAGAACCTTCTGTTACCAAGCGGTTGTTGTATAGGTAATAGTTGCAAGGAATACCAAATCTCTACGAACCAGCCATTCACACAAGTTGTAAAATTGTTATTTCTGTAAATAAAATGTATTGAAAAATAATACATAATTTTATTTGTGATTTTTGCCATTCTATAATTTTTAATAGCTTAAACAGAAAAAAAACACATCAAATTAAAAAAAATCCACAAACCTCATTTTCGACCAGTTTTGACATCCTACTGTCCACCCGCGAAGCAGCGAATTCAAAAACGAAAAAAAAGTTGAAAAACACTTTTCCATTAGAAAGGATCAGAGATTTAATCAATTCTTTATCCCTTTCGTGTTTTTTCCTCTCTCTCTCTCTCTCTCTCTCTCTCTCTCTCTCTCTCTCAGTCTTGTTCCGCGACTGAACGCGGGTGAAATTGCGCGCTTGAGCGAGAAAAACCTATCAGCCTTATCCTTACCCTCCGCCACGACTTTTCCTTTGCCGGGGGAAGAGGTGGCTGACTAGTCGTTAACGGTGGCGGCGGCGGCGGGTGTGTGTGTGTGTGTGCTGCAGCATATCCTTTTGAGTCGTTATGAACCGAACTGATTCGCGAACCTCGCGCCAATAGACATTTTCCAGCGTGGCATGAAGAAAAAAGAAATGTGGAAAAAGGTGGAAAATCGAAATAATCCAAACGGGAATAAAGTTTCTTCAAATTATTTCCTGTTTTTCGATGCTTACGCTGAAATTGGATTTTTTTTAAAACAGATAACTCGACATGCCGAAGGAATTTGGTGAGGTTTTCTTTTTTCCGGGTGTTCGTGCTGGTGGTGGTGCGCTCGAAAGGGATTTTATATTGGGATTTTCCCGCGTGTTGATCGTGGTTGATTGAGGTCAACCGAGGATTTAGAAGAGATGCTGAATTGGGAGATTTTTTTAAATTAATTTATGAAATTTAACCATTAAAGTTTCATACTATTGTACCATAGGTCGCAAAACCATGAAGGGATTACCAGCTTGCTTAATTTTATTATTAAATTATTTATCATTGTAGTAAACAAAAGCACGGAGTGTTTCCTCGAACAAACTTAAGATAAAAAATTCGGCAAGTCTGACATTTGGCACCATGAAAGAAGGGCTCTTTCCCGATATTTTGCCGGGTCCGGCGAATTTTTTTGTCGGGGGGTCTAGAGCAACTTTTTTTTGAAGATTGTTTTCGATTTTCTATAGATATGATTTTTCTTCAGAAAAGTCGAAGGAAATCGATAGGTTCATGTTTATATCCATCAAATTTATAATGAATGTGCCCCAAGAGACTCTACATTATAAATTTGACCTCCAACAAATAGTTTCCAAACCAAATTTACCAGATTTCTAGCTTTCTTTGAAATATCTACAAAATCCAAGCTGGAAACCTCAATACAACCGGATAAAAATCTTTTCTTTGTACAATTCGTCATAAAAATACAGCTACAAATTGCTCAGATACAAATTTGAGCTAAAACCATTGCTCAACTTACAGTTTTTCATTTAAATTCTATTTATTACCCAAAAGGTTCCCAACATTATTTTTTCAATCCTCTGCCATACAACACTAAAATATTTTTAAACATTTTCGATTCAATCAAATTGTAGAGAACAGTTTTCTGAACAATTTCCATAAAAAAGTATCCATTTTGGTTCAATATAAGCAGAGATATACCCAATTTTGTAAAAGAAAAAGTGAGTTTCTCCAAAATTTGTGGATTTGATCCCCAGTATTTCAAAGAAAGCTAGAAATCTGGTAAATTTGTTTTGGAAACTTTTTGTTGGAGTCAAACATTAACCTATCGATTTCCATCCACTTTTCTGAAGAAAAATCCTAGAAAATCGAAAAAAAATCTTCAAAAAAAAAGTCTAGCCCCCCGACGAAAAAAATCGCCGGACCCCGCAAAATGTCGGGAAAGAGCCCTTTTTTATGGTGCCAAATTTCAGACTTGCCGATTTTTTTATCTTAATGTTCTCGGAAAAATACACCGTGAAAAGAACACAAAATTATGCAGAATTTTACACTCAAACGCTCGGGTACTTATGGTAGAATTGACAAATTTGGATGCGTCCGGTTGCGAATGATCCATATTTGTCTATGTTTTAATTGTCAGATGGGGGAGAAATATGGTCCCCTTTTACCGGATATATTCCGGATTCCGTTCGGGTACCTCGGCCCTCCTATATGGGGTTTTGGTCAACATAACAAAAACTTTTCCACAGAACAATGCCGGAAATGATGCAAAACTTCAAGGCTTCATCCTAATACATCATTTTGCATAGATACATAACATGCTCAAGACCTGCGGTCACCGGAAACGGTTCACTGAGCTGATGTCGATTGGTGCCCAACTATAACCGGCTCCGGTGCCCCGTAGGACTTAACCATGTCAATTATTTTTGTAGGATGATACATTAGAATGATGCCTTGATGTTTTGCATCATTTCCGGTATTGTTCTGTTTAAATAGTTTTTGTAATATTGACCAAAAAAACCATATAGGAGGATCGAGGTACCCCAACGGAATGTGGAATATTTCTGGTAAAAAGGGACCATATTTGTCCCCAATCTGTCCCTTAGAAATATAGACAAATCTGGATCTTTTGCAACTGGAAGCATCCAAATTGGTCAATTCTACCAAAAGTTATGAGATTTTTTTTTAAAAAAAGGGGTCAAATGACTACTTGAGCGTTTGAGTGTTAATATTGATTAAATTCAGGTTTAGAGAGCCAATTTGCCATTTGTGTCACTTTTTGAATTGCTCCACGAGTCATTGAAAAATCGAAAAGTTATATGCGTTTTTTTTATTTAGGCCAATTCAAATATTTGATTACAAAAATATTCCCTTCAAAATTCGTCCGAAAAATCGGGGGGCAAACAATTTTTTTTTCAAAAAACTTCAAAACTTCATCAAAAATTATTTTTTGTTCAAAAATACTCATATTTACCAGGTTTGGGCTCGTTAAAAAAATACTTTGATTTTATTTCAAATTTCGGTGAACATCACCCCATAAAGTATTTTTTTTGCAAAAAAAAATCGTCGATATGTAGAAATATCTGAAACTAATGGTAGCAAAACAACTACCCCCCCCCCATAGTCGAAAGACATAAAACTTCAAAAAATATTTGCAATGACATTGACTAAATTTCGGCCACCGATCAATCAAAAAGGCTATTAAAAAAATCATAAATCTACTCCGTAAGCCGTCGCAAATTTGTAGGTATTGTTAGAACTACACTTTACCTATTTTTAAAATTAGACTATTCACACAAAATATTGAATTGCGCAACCATTATTAGTAAGGTTAGTGAAATTTCACGATTTCGCGAACATCGTGAAATCCGTGAAATTTGGCTTTTTCCGGGAAATCCCGTGAGATTTTATGTTTGTGTGAAACTGTAACGATTTTTTTTCAAATGATTTATAAAACTCAAATAGGAATGAAAATAATCTTATGAAAGGGGTTAGTTAGGGTTAGGGGTAAGGGGTTAGGGTTAGTGATTTTTGACGAATTCGTGGACGGCGTGAAATTTATCAATTTTCTAAAATCATGATGATATGAAAAAATGAAAGGTATTTTTTATCTTTTTCGAAATCGACATTTAAAACATTTCAGATTCCTGAGTCCTGTATAATTTTAACGATATTTGATTATTTGGGTGGATGATTTTCGTGAAAGTTAAAAAAATACTATTTTTTTTGTTTTCGTTTTCATTTTGAATAAAATTTTCGATTTCATTACAAATATATTATTTTTGCTTATTGATTTGAAATTTTGAATAGGGAGATGAAAACCTTGAATATTATTTTATATGTGCTTAATGTCACAAAAAAATTCAAATAATTTCACTCATTTTGGGTGGACAAGATTGTTAAATCTTGCTTTGATATGGAATTCAATAAAATGAAGCAAATCCGGGAAAGCGTTTGAATGTTATTAGTCGAATATTAAAAAAAATCAATTCAATAAATGAAAATACGCATGCCCTACATTTTGTTTCAAAATATATATTTTTTGAAAATTAGGAGCATTTTTTATGTCACGTTCAAATCGATTGAAATTGTTTTAAGTTTATTACAATAATATAAATTGAAGCATAAAAAGTAGTTTCTGTAATTTAAACATAAGATTTTCAGAGTTATTATAACATTTTTTACGTTCCGCGAAATTTGCGTGAAATTTGGTGTTTTAAAATTGAGGTCCCCGTGAAATTTGTAATTTTTGAGCGTAAAAAATCACTAAGCCTTATTATTAGTTTTGAAAATCCTAATTTTTGGATATGTTTAGATGACATAATTTTCATCTTTTGAGGTTGACACATGTCAAAATAGATTTGGCAGTGCTGCCAATTGTTTCGATAAAATCATCATCTTCGAAAAAATAGTCGAAAATTTTGTTACTTTCAGATTTAAAAAATCAAATAAAAAGTCATGAATTTCGATTTGTGCATCATTTTCAAGTTAAAGTCAAAAAATGATTTTTTGTTGACAACATGACATTTTACCAAGAGCAGATATGACTTGGTCATCTCTGAATATTGATATTTACTAAGGCTACCAACTGTACGGGTTTTTTCCTTATCGTACGGATTTTCAACCCTCTCCGCGGATTTTGAACAGGCCGGAATTTTTGTACGGAATTTTTCGCATAATACGGATTTGTACGGAATTTCAACAACTTTTTAAAAAATCTATTGCTTTTTTGATTGGGTTGCTTTTGCTAATTAGACATTTTTATTTAACTGTCAGTTTGATTTTAAAGAGATAACTTGCATAATTTTCCGGGTTTTCCTCAGTTCAAACTTGATTGTCAATAATTGTTCTTTTCAAATTCCTTACAAAACATATTTATCAAATAAAAGATCAAAAAGCATTCTAAAGCTTGTGAAAACCTTGTGTTGTGCTTGTATTTATAAGACCTTTCCAATAAAAACTCTAGAAATGTTTTCGTGAAAACACTGACAACGATATTGTTCGTAAAGGCAATCTTGATATTTCGTAAACTTTTAAACTTTTAACAAAAATATTTCTAATTCTCAAATTCCAAATTAATCTAAATAATTCTTTGACATTTTTTGTTATACCATGGTGTCATGTCGGTAAAGTATACGGATTTTTGATCAGCAAGAGTTGGTAGCCTTAATATTTACAAATCGAAAGTACTTTTCAATTGAAAATTTGATTCTACATCTGAAAGTAATGCATAAAATATTTTAAATATTTTTTTCAATGTTTTTTTCTTTCAATAAACATGATTTTTTTTTCGATGGATAGGCACTACTGCCAAATTAATTTGGAACAACTTGTGCCACACCTTCATTTATATTTTGAAATTTGTCTTAATTTTAACCCTGCAGTGTGGTACAGACCGTTACGCTATGCTATGCTATGAGGTCCTGGTATGCTTTCAATTTGAGGTCGTACAAAGTGTCATATCATTTAGAAAAAAAACAAGCTTCGTCGTAATAAAAAACTTTCATAAAGAAATAAATCAACAATTTATGCTTATTTTCAGGGCCCAAACTTTGCACGAATTGTTTAGCGTTTTTCATTGAATACACTTGAAAAATGATGGCAATTTTCATCAGGTAATGATGACAGACTTTGTTTCAAAAAAATGTGTAATATTACATCAGGAACAGGTGAATTTTCATCGGTTAACATCTGAACACATTTACATTAGGTTAACATCTGAACACATTTACTTAAAAAAAAGTTGTATTCAATCAACCATGTTTAAAATCTTCCAAAATTCAATTTTTTCTTTGTATTTAAGAAGTTTTGATCTGATCGTGCTATCGTGACACACCCTGCAGTTAGCTACAATTGCGACAAATAGTCAAAGGGAATTTAGTTAGAGGACGTTTTTTTACACGTACATGCTCGACTACTGTACTGCCCATGTTCGCATAAATGTCTCATATGCAAAAACAGCAAGCTGAGAAAAACGCATTTGAAGTTTGTCCCATGCATACGGCTACGTGTTAAATTTTCGCGAAAAAACTGGATTTCCTCCTGATTTCTAGAACAAAGTCTTGGATGTTATAGGCTCTTTCGAAAGAGCACACGGTTTTGAACAAAACTGCATCACTAACTCAAAAACGATGAAAATGCATGTGGGACATTTATGCGATCAGGGGCAGTGTAAACATATTTAATTATAACTTGTGACTCCGTTAACCCAACTCAACCGAACTTCAGGACAATGCACATATAGGTCAGCCAAATAAAACGTGTGTGTTATTGTTTACATTGCGGGTTTATTCAAGATCAAATATTACTTATTTATTTTAGTCACACCGTCTTTGATACAAAAAATATCCACAGACTGAATTTAATCTATACCCTTAATTCTACTTTTAAAGCTAAGTTTGGACATTCCGTTGGTAAATTTGACACAGACAGAATTAAAACATTTACAACATTCATAAAAAGGGTTAAAATAACTTCTCCAGCCATCGTTCGGGATTCTAAAGAGAACATTCTCTCTGGAGCTTGCGGCGGAAGCAAAGCTATTAGTGCCTGGCAGTCCGAGTTTCCGTTCACTACGTCGAATAAGAAAAGGCGCCTGAGGAATGAAACCCGCAAAGAGAGCTTTTCCATCCTCAGAAATTGGAGTCTCTCCTCGTAGTGAGCCTGTCTCACTGGGTGGTTAGAGGGAAGTTTGCGGATAATCATCCTCGTTGCGGTTCTTTGCACTCTTTCGTACAAGTTTGCATCTCCAATCAGCCTGGGGGCCCAAATTTGTACGCCATACTCTAGTATGCTGCGGACTAGGGTCAAGTACAAACACTTGATCGCTTGAAAATCCTTGAACTCCTGGGTGTTCCGAGAAATAAATCCCAATGTAGTCCTTGCCTTCGCTACTGTCGCCGAGAGATGTTCCTTGAAAGTCAGCTTCTTGTCGACTACAATGCCGAGATCCTTAATCGACTCGACACGTTCCAGCTCCTTCCCGTCGGAAAGGTAACGATAGAGGATGGAAGAGTTTCCACGATAAAACGACAGGACCTTGCATTTGCTAGCGTTGACCTGCATTCCGTTTGCGCTGCACCACTCGATCATTGCACTTAGGTCATCTTGGAGTTCTGCGCAGTCTTTGGTGTTGTAGACTTCTCGATAAAACTTCAAATCATCAAAGTTTTTTTCTAAACATTCAAAAGTGGCATACGAAAAGCTTACACTTTCCCGTCAATTTTCAACAATTGATGTATTTTAATAGGAAAAAAATTATGATAACCAACTGTGTTATTTTCAAATGTTACATGTCTTGCGGTGAGTTATGCCATAATGGCTATTATGAGCACCATCACTTATGCCTTCAAAACAACATCTTCCAATTCGTTTTCAACAACAACAACGTTTTCAACAACGCAACCTGTCGCGACCTGTGAGCTGTCACAACCCGGTGTCCGACTGGTAACCCAAAGCCCGTACAGTCAAAACAACATTCACGAGACAAGCTCATTCAATTAATATCAAATTTAAAATTAAAATCACCGATCGACAGACAAAAACAAAGCCCAACCCACATTTTGGTGGGGAAGAAGACGCAAAATAAAACCTTAACAAACTTAACTCAACCGGGGTAATCCACAGGTGATGTTCGGTTGGATGATGCAAACAAGCCATGGCATGGATGCTGCCAAAGACTTGGGACGGATGGGCGCGTTCCAATCGAGACGAATCTTCCAGACGAGCGCGTCGGGATGTTGTTTTTGCGCACCTTCCTCCGTCGTGATCCATCCTTTTCTAACGGAAATGAGGAGATGTCTGGCTCGCACGTTGGGCGTCTTGAGTCATGGGACGCGTAAACAACTTTGAAGTTTAGTTTTTTGACAAACTAGGGATTGTCCTCGAGGAACATCAGTGGACCAAGGACTTGGAGGTCAGTTTTGATAGCCAATGGATCTATTCTGGGCCTACCAAACCAGTTGTTCAATTGACCATCCTCGAAATTATAGCTTTCATTGTTTTGCCCTTTAATATAAAGGACAGTAGAAACGAGTCCATTTAAAAATAAAAGCCTGTAAGTGACTGCTCCAATAACTAGTCCACTAGGCACTAGTCCATGATGAAACTGGGGTGTAATGATGCATTAATCTTCTTATTAGGCAAATTGTTGAGGCAACTAGCGTCAATCGCAAGCAATTCGAATGGAATTCCACAAATGCGTAGTTTTATTTTCCAACCCCGCCTTCTCAATAACCCCCTTTCAGCGACACGACGATCGGTTTCCCGCGGGATCATTTGTACCTATGACACCGGTTCCACACCGTTCCAAGTCCCGTGCGGCGTGTAGATGATAATTTCACTAATAAAATTTTATGTTTATTACCCGTGCAGCCTCTGTCTCTCTCCCTCCCAGTCTGCCCGGAGTTGTCGTACTAATGATACGACACTATTTCGAAAAATGACCATCTCTCGTGATCCGTTCCCTCCCTAGTTTGGTTTGGTCATTATACGACGGCGGAGTGGAATTGGAACTGTCCATTAGATCGATTGCTGCCCTGGCCCTCGATTCCTGGAAGCTGGCACCTATTAGCGGCGGATCGTAAATTGATGCCGTGTGTCCAGAGCCTGGGCAAGGTTGCGCTGCAACTCTGTTTCACGCGACCGCGAGCTTAATGATCTGTTTTATTCCCCTCTCGAGACAGTCCTTGGGTTGGACCTGTTGAAGGCCAGTTTGGAGATATTGGCGTTGATAAGGTGGCTCCGATTCTGAGTAGTAATCGATCCCTGTTGATAGCGAGAGAGGACCTGTTACGGCTGGATCTGGTTCGGAGCGTTGGGGCTTGGGGTAAAGTGATTTTTAATGGTGTTTTTACACCAATTTACGAGACGGCCGTTGCTCCACATTACCGCTATTCGAGGGAACTGACCCACATCAACGTGGAAATCAGTTAGGAATGCGATCACTTGAAAGTATAACGAATCTAACGCAGCATAAACATTACTCCATTAGTGTTAATACTTCGAAATATTAATTTTACCTGATTAGGTCAAATTATTTTGAACACTGAGATTGATTTGTGTTTTATTTCAATATTACATTTCACTTGGACCAAAATTACCCTGCATCACTTGAAAGTATAACGGGTTGTTAAGGGGTTACAAACATGTAGAATTCACTCAAATTTAGATTGATCTTTTTTTTTCAGGATTTGAACAAACTACACTGCCCAAGTTTACATAAATGTCCCATATGCAAAAACAGCAAGCAAGTTTCATAAATAAAAAAACAAACTTAATCCACTCATGTGTTGGTGCCTGGCTCACTCTTTACCATATGAAATGGTTATATGACACAAATTCTATTTTGTTTAGACCCAGTATTAAAAAAATCACAAATATCACTTAAATAGTCTCCAGGGTTGTCAGACAAACTAATGGGAAATTAGACGAGCTTTCCGGTAAAAATATTTACGAGACTAAAAAATCTAGTCTGTCTTATAGAAATTGCCAAAATTTCACAAAAATTTTGAACGAAAAAAAATCGTGACACCACTCTAAAATTTAACTGTTAAACTTAAAAATTGAAAAATCTCATAGAATTGGCATGCATTTTTTTTCAGTGTATTTTTTTCAAAGAGCTCGTCTAATTTCCTACAAGTTTGTCTTTGACCACTTTTTGATACATTGCAACGGCTCCGAGATACAGCAATATTTAAATTACAAAATACAAAAATATTAAAAACTCTTACGCCTATCTCAAATGTCATTATCGAGTGCAACTGGCTCCATATACAGAAAAATGGCTTTTATAGGACTAGGATAACATGTCTAAAAAGTTTCATTGAAATCGGAGAGGGACGGGAACAAAAGTACCAGAAAAATTTTCTGATTTGAGCTGGAATTGCTCTTATGTAATTTTGGCTATATGGGAGACATTGGCTATAATCGTTTGAAAAATCATGCAAACATCCAAAAATTAATGTGTTTTGGAATTGGGAAGATGGCAGCTGTCCATTGCAATTATAATTACTTGAAAGTTTTCATAAAAAGATGTCTTTTTTCCTGTATTTTGGGAATGCCATGTTTCTCAAAAAAATATTAAAAATTATTACTATTTCAATATGGGTATCAAATGATTGGAATTTTTTCGTACATTTCGAGTGTAATTAAAACATTTTTAGAAATGTAAATTATTCGCTCTACAGCATTGCCTTGGCGTTCTCGATTGCGAGATTCCTCGCGAAAAATGCCACCGGGACCATCTGAGATCGAACCCAGGCCGACTGGGTGAGAAGCAATCACGCTTACCTCTACACCACGGGTCCCGGCAAAACAACGTATTGTCGAAATAATACTCAAATATCAGTTTTTTTACAGTATGAGTATCAAACGATCCGCATTTTGTCATACATTTCGAATGCTCAAAATTTTCACAAAACTACGTATTTTCGAAAAATACTCAAAATTTCAGGTTTTTTTACAATCAGGATGTTTTCGTACATTTCGAACAAACTATTGAAAATACGCAAAATTTTCACAATACTACGTTTTTTCGAAAAAAAAATACTAAAAATTTAATTTTTCACAATATGGTTATCAAACGATCGGGATTTTTTCATACATTTAGAATGTTATCACTTTTTTTAAATACTAAAAATTTCAAAAACCTACGTTTTTCCATAAAATACTGAAATTTTCAGGTATTATCACCCATATCGTGAAAATCTGAAATTTTGAGTATTTTTTCAAAAATACGTATGAAAAATCTCGGACACCCATATCGTATTTTTCGAAAATACGTAGGTTTGTGAATATTTTGAGTATTTTAGGAAAATGATGTTTTTACATTCGAAATGTATGAAAAAAATTACCCATATTGTAAAAATTGATATTCTGAGTATTTTTTCGAAAATACGTAGTTTTGTGGATCGGATTGGATTGGATTGGATTGGATTGGATTGGATTGGATTGGATTGGATTGGATTGGATTGGATTGGATTGGATTGGATTGGATTGGATTGGATTGGATTGGATTGGATTGGATTGGATTGGATTGGATTGGATTGGATTGGATTGGATTGGATTGGATTGGATTGGATTGGATTGGATTGGATTGGATTGGATTGGATTGGATTGGATTGGATTGGATTGGATTGGATTGGATTGGATTGGATTGGATTGGATTGGATTGGATTGGATTGGATTGGATTGGATTGGATTGGATTGGATTGGATTGGATTGGATTGGATTGGATTGGATTGGATTGGATTGGATTGGATTGGATTGGATTGGATTGGATTGGATTGGATTGGATTGGATTGGATTGGATTGGATTGGATTGGATTGGATTGGATTGGATTGGATTGGATTGGATTGGATTGGATTGGATTGGATTGGATTGGATTGGATTGGATTGGATTGGATTGGATTGGATTGGATTGGATTGGATTGGATTGGATTGGATTGGATTGGATTGGATTGGATTGGATTGGATTGGATTGGATTGGATTGGATTGGATTGGATTGGATTGGATTGGATTGGATTGGATTGGATTGGATTGGATTGGAATGGATTGGATTGGATTGGATTGGATTGGATTGGATTGGATTGGATTGGATTGGATTGGATTGGATTGGATTGGATTGGATTGGATTTATTGTGCGCGAAAAGCAAGTACTCTTACGTAACCGCATTAGAACAAACCGATCGAAGATGGTCACAGTTTGATCAAGTTTATGGTGGGTTGATGTTAGCGATCGATTGGACTATAAATGTTGACGTTAGTAATACTTTATAAGCATTCATCCGTACCTATTGGAGTTTCCAACCTACTGCTCGTGGATTACTCTTTTATTACTCAACATTTCTGGAGTTTTTTTGAAAAGGTCCAATAAACCAAATTTCCAGTTTTTGCTTTTTGGGAGTTTTTGAAACCGCCTTGAGTCAGGGGTATCAAAAAACACCCAAAAAAGCAAAAACTGAAAATTTGGTTTATTGGACCTTTTAAAAAAAAAACTCCAGATTTATTCTCAAAATCTATTTTTTTATTTAACTTTGATTTATCTGATATTTAATCGAAGCGTGTACTCTGTGAAACTTATTTTTCTCTTTGCTTAACTTTGCAAATTCAAATATTGATAATGTCTACTTTTAAAATAAATAAAAATGGAATTCTGAACGTTACTACGACCAATCCGTTCATTAACCATCCAACCCAAAAAAGACTAGTTTAAGTCTTTACTTGACCAACGCCATCGCAATTACAAATACTGTTTAGTTCCACTTGTCCCGAACCCACTTCGATTGGCCCTTAACCGTTTTGACCATCGATTTGAACCCACGCGAGGCCCATTTCTAAGTGCGTTCAAAAACCTGCACGATGAACCTGACTTAACCGCGGAGCCTCAAGATGAACAGCTCATTTGCATACAATCGAAGACCCCGCAAGCGTACGTGGACTTTTGGAGCCACCTTAACGCGCGATAAACTTGAACGGCCTGCCCCCTGCCAAGATTGTCAAAAGGCGATATGTCACCCACGTCAGCGCCTTTCTTCCCTCCGTCTTCTGGCTCTTCTTACACAGTTGACCACGATGGGACCTCACACGCCCACTTCAGTTTCAGGTATTCAATTGTGGTACAACGCGCACGATGGACATTGCCCATTGGGACTCTACGCAGGTTCATTGCACTTGTTGAGGCGCAAGGTGCAACCATTCAATGGCGTTTGAGGGGGCCAATGTCCACTTGAATAATTTTAAGGCGATTTTGAAAAGGTGCCCTGAGATTGTACTGTGATTTTTGGTATGTGTTTCAATTGTTGTAAATTAAAGGAATAACCAAAACATCATACAAAAGGATTTCTTTTCTCAGAGCAAATTCTTGAGATTACAAGGTAAAACGTATAAGGCAATAACATTGCTACCACTTGTCCGGTATGCATCCATAATCATATTACACAGCAGTTGCTGTACCGTTTCTGGTACTAAATTCCTAGAAATTTGTCCAACAACTGTCAACAACCCCGGCAAGACATCTCCGCCACCGGTGCTGGAATGTCGTCTCACGCAATCCGAACCAAAACGGACCCACTGGTAATCGATTCCCGATTTCCCCTCCTTCTCTTGCTGGTCCAGATCAGACCACAATCGGACTCATTCTCCCATAAATCTGCAGTCCAGCGCAGGTTCTGCTTTCCACGCCGCGACGCGACCAAACTGTCACCCCAAAGTGCGATCGACGGGCTTCTCACGCGCAGCCGAAAGGTATTAATTACCTCTATAAAACTTACAACCTGGGAAAACAAATCGGCGCAAGCAGGGTCGTAGCAGGGTGTAAGGGGTGCTGATTAGAAACCAAAAATGGGAAATGAAATATTGATGTCATTGTAAGAACTTTTCATTACTAAAAATAACAGTACTAATATGTACTTTTCACAATCCATTTGAGTGCTAAAAAGTTCCAGTTTTCAGCACTTGTATCAAACAGTAAAGTCGCTGGTCGGCTCTGACCAGCAACTTGACTCACAATCCAAAGGTCATCAGTTCGAATCCCGGGGTGGTTAGGAGAGCTTAGGTGAAAATAGAGGTTTGGGTGGCCTCACCTTGTCAAGGCTTCCTAAAACGCCTCTGGTACCACTGCCAACAGGTTTCTCTCCTGGTCCGAACCGCAGGGCTCGCGTGTGTGACTCTTCAAGGCTGCAGCTCCCGTTGACGGTCGTCTCGATAATTAAACGGCCGCCCCGGACCTTGTGACTTGAGGGCTTTCAGCAGGTTCTACAAAAACCGGCCCACAGCCAGACTCCACGGGGTTTGTTTTGACACGACTCCTTGTGTTCTAGGAAAAGATGCGTGACTGCGTGCGGACGACTTGAACTGCGGAGAGCTTCTGTTGGAACTGGAGTCTGGCGATGAAAAATGCACTTTCCTAGAAGTGTGCTGGTGTCTAGTAGAGTTGAGTTACAGTAAGTAGGGGTTCATTAATCATTTTTAGGATTGTTTGCTGATGCAATTAAACTGTTTTTTTATTAAATGATTTGAATAATTAGCATAGTATCAGATTAAATTCATGTTGAAAAAAATCATCGATTCTCAGTTTTAAAAATTGTAATCTGTTACTAAAAGTTAGACGTCCAAATCACACCACATCTTTCGATCGAAAAGAGTATTTTTATTCCTTTTAAATCCCCTAAATTGGTCCAGGTGTGTTCTTGCCCATATTTGGAACGAAACCATAAAATTAAATATACATTAACTGAAACTCGCGATACCCCGTCGGTTCACCCCAAAGGGCTCATCAACTCCGTCCAGAGCGACAACTCGAAAGGGCCCGTCCACAACCTATCCGTTGGATGATTGGTGTTTGTGTGGACCGAACTACCTGGAATCGATATTCTTCAGTTCATGTCCTCAGCCTCGCCATCAGCATCATCATCATCGTCAACATCCTATAGAAGGCCGCACTTGGAAGTGCATAATTAAAATTCCGCACTCTGTACTCGTTTCCTGTTGATGTTACTGTGACTGCGTGGAGCAATTTATGGAAGTCCTCTGCGTGTATAATTAATTCATCTTCATGGAAGAACGCTGTAAATGGGAGTATTGATAGAGAGACTCTTGGCTCGCTTACGAAACATTAATAAAGTACTAGTTCTTTTTTTATTTTAAAAACTAGCATTAAAGTTGTCTCTCACAGGATTAAGTCTGAAATCTCAGTTAAAAAAAACTGCCACCACACTGGATTACAATCATTCAATATTACGCCCATTTAAAATGCTAGTCTTGATTTAAAAATTTTCAAAACATTTTTTTCGAAAAGATCGGTAAATTTTACGAATGTTTCATGTATTAACATTGAAAATCGGACCATTAATTGCTGAGATATCGTCATTAGAAAATGGTGGGCTGTTTGGGTGAGACTTAAAAAACTTCAATTTTCGTGTTTCTTTTTCTTTAAGCCGCTGTATCTCAGCAACCAGAGGTCCAATCTTCAATGTCTCTTTGACAATTTTATAGCAAATTTCCTGAATTTTTCAAAAAAAAAAAAAAAATTAGAAATGGTCACTCGTGGTCACTAAAAAAAAAATTGAAAAACTGCAAATATTTCGCTAAAATCAAACTTTCAGTGGCTATATCTTGAAAACGGAGCCCTTTATCAAAAAACCTGTAATGTACTTTTCGATTGCTAATTCAATTTTGCATTAAAAAGTAATGTCAAACTTGTTTTTGCATAAAACTTCAATTTTTTCCAAAAATCACTATTTTTTTCAAAAATTCATAACTCGGAGGCAGTTTTTTTGACCATGTTTCTCTATGGCTCAAAAGTTGCGGATTTTTGTCCCCTAAAACATATCAAAAAATCTCGAAAATCAAAAAAATACGTATTTTGGGAAATTGAGTTTTAGTTAAAAAAAAGTTGATTAAAAAATCTGCAACTTTTTTTTCCGTGTACCTATTTTTTTCTCAAAAGTCCTCAACAATACCTACAACTTTGCCGAAGACACCAAATTGATCAGAAAATTCACTCAAAAGCTACAGCTGTTTGAATATTTACATACCATTTTTGTATGGACAGCTGTCAAAATTGTATGGAGACTTGTATGGGTGAACCAATGACACAAAATAGCTTATTTGGTCATAGGGAAGGCCCCCACAAAGTTTGAGTCAAATCCAAAAATACAAAAAATAAAAATGGTCGAAATCGGCCGATTTCGTAGAGAGTTGCTCCCCTGCATTTTTGCCACTTTTCATATGAAAGAAGTTGCAATCTTGTCGTGCTATCTTGATAATTGATGTAAGTGCGACAATTGGCCAAAGGGATTTCAGGTCTGAACAGGTTTGACACAGGTACAAGCTCGACTACCGTAAACATTTGTTATTATAACTCGGGACTCTAGCAACCACATTCAACAAAACTTCAGGACAATGCACAGCATGATGAACCAAACAAAACTTGTTTGTTGTTGTTAACATTGCGTGCTCTTTTTTTTTGTTTATTCAAAAGCAAACATTGAAACTCGTTTTTCTCGGAACGTCAAAAAGCGACGTACGACAAGTTAGCACGACGGCGTCGATCAAAATGTCTCGATTGTGTCACGTTCCCCAGAAAACCATTCCCCAGAAAAGTTTCTTTCTCGAAAAAAATTAGGAATTGATGCAAAATAATTTCAAAGTTTAGATTTTTTGGAATTTCTCAGAAAATATAAAATTGAACAAAGTAACTTTATCCATGCCAAGAAATTTTCCTTTCTTTTTTGATAACAATTCTTGAGAAAATAACAGAAAATGTCAATTCGGCCTATGACTCGTTCTATTATTCTAAGAAATTTTCCCTTCTTTTTCAGCCACGTATAACAAATTATGTTATGCAAACCCCGAATAAACTGCAGTTTCTTTTTATTTTTTGTTTTTCTTGAATGCTTTTTTTATTTAGCAAAGACGAAAAATGCCTGTTAAAATTTAAATTGGATTATGGGTGTCATTTGGTATAACTCCATTTTTCATATTGGACCTTTGACTCATTTTGCATGATGATTTCAATTTTCAACAAAAAATATTTTTAGAATCGCTTTAAAGAAAACTTTCTAAATATGTTTAAGGTGTCAAAGGTGACTTACAATAACTAATTAATTTTAAAGTTGAATTTTCGCTTTAATTTTTTTTTCTTGTTTCCATAAGGAAAAACTATCTTGACTAGTGATAACAAATTTAAAATGTTGTGCAAGTGGTCAAGAATGTTGTCCCTTACTTAAAGAAGAGAAAATTGAACTTGTGCAGCAGTTATCACAAGCCTATGGGTAATTCTCCGCCAACTCACACAGCAGTTGCCCCGACCCCTCTTCGATTTGCGTGAAACTTTGTCCTAAGGGGTAACTTTTGTCCCTGATCACGAATCCGAGGTCCGTTTTTTGATATCTCGTGACGGAGGGGCGGTACGACCCCTTCCATTTTTGAACATGCGAAAAAGAGGTGTTTTCAATAATTTGCAGCCTGAAACGGTGATGAGATAGAAATTTGGTGTCAAAGGGACTTTTATGTAAAATTAGACGCCCGATTTGATGGCGTACTCAGAATTCGAAAAAACGTATTTTCATCGAAAAACACTAAAAAGTTCTAAAATTCTCCCATTTTCCGTTACTCGACTGTAAAAATTTTGAAACATGTCATTTAATGGGAAATTTAATGTACTTTTCGAATCTACATTGTCCCAGAAGGGTCATTTTTCATTTAGAACAAAATTTTTCATTTTAAAATTTCGTGTTTTCTAACTTTGCAGGGTTATTTTTAGAGTGTAACAATGTTCTACAAAGTTGTAGAGCAGACAATTACAAAAATTTTGATATATAGACATAAGGGGTTTGCTTATAAACATCACGAGTTATCGCGATTTCACGAAAAAAAGTTTTGAAAAAGTTGGTCGTCATCGATCATGGCCGTTCATGGTCACCCGCGACAGACACGGACGACGAAACAAAGAGAAACGCAAAAAGTAACTTTTTCAAAACTTTTTTTCGTAAAATCGCGATAACTTGTGATGTTTATAAGCAAACCCCTTATGTCTATATATCAAAATTTTTGTAATTGTCTGCTCTACAACTTTGTAGAACATTGTTACACACTAAAAAATAACCCTGCAAAGTTAGAAAAACACGAAATTTTAAAATGAAAAATTTTGTTCTAAATGAAAAATGACCCTTCTGGGACAATGTAGATTCGAAAAGTACATTAAATTTCCCATTAAATGACATGTTCCAAAATTTTTACAGTCGAGTAACGGAAAATGGGAGGATTTTAAAACTTTTTAGTGTTTTTTCGATGAAAATACGTTTTCGAATTCTGAGTACGCCATCAAATCGGGCGTCTAATTTTACATAAAAGTCCCTTTGACACCAAATTTCTATCTCATCACCGTTTCAGGCTGCAAATTATTGAAAATACCTCTTTTTCGCATGTTCAAAATGGAAGGGGTACCGCCCTCCGTCACGAGATATCAAAAAACGGACCTCGGATTCGTGATCAGGGACAAAAGTTACCCCTTAGGACAAAGTTTCACGCAAATCGAAGAGGGGTCGGGGCAACTTTTCCCGATTTCGTGTGAGTTGGTAGAGAATTACCCCTATACATTTTTCTCCTCCTCTCTTATAAAGGTAAAAATCAACTTGTGTCAGTCAGAAGAGTTTTCCCTTCTTTAATGAAGGGAAAACTTTCTAGCCTTGTAATAACTGCTAACGCAAGTTAACGTGATGATTGTTGCACTTGGGCGTAATTTTTCAATCATTTTTTCTCGTATCACGATCGAGATTTCTCAATATAAATATCAAGATAAGATAAAGACAAGATAAATTTGAAAATTTATATATTTTTTCAGTTTTTTGAAAAACTTGGACATTTTTATTATTTTGGGATAAATAAAATAAATAAAATTTTTGACACTTTGGAAAGTTTGGTAATTTATGAAATTTAGGAAATTTAGGAAATTTTGGAAATTTAGGAAATTTTGGAAATTTAGGAAATTTTGGAAATTAAGGAAATTTTTGACACTTTGGAAATTTTGGAAATTAAGGAAATTTAGGAAATTTAGGAAATTTGGGAATTTCAGGAAATTTAGGTAATTTAGGAAATTTAGGAAATTTAGGAATTTTGGAAATTTTGGATATTTTGGAAATTTTGGAAATTTTGGAAATTTTAGAAATTTTGAAAATTTTGGAAATTTTGAAAATTTTGGAAATTTTGGAAATTAGGAAATTTAGGAAATTTAGGAAATTTAGGGAAATTTAGGAAATTTAGGAAATTTAGGAAATTTAGGAAATTTAGGAAATTTAGGAAATTTAGGAAATTTAGGAAATTTAGGAAATTTAGGAAATTTAGGAAATTTAGGAAATTTAGGAAATTTAGGAAATTTAGGAAATTTAGGAAATTTAGGAAATTTAAGAAATTTAGGAAATTTAGGAAATTTTGAAAATTTTGAAAATTTTGGAAATTTTGGAAATTTTGGAAATTTTGGAAATTTTGGAAATTTTGGAAATTTTGGAAATTTTGGAAATTTTGGAAATTTTGGAAATTTTGGAAATTTTGGAAATTTTGGAAATTTTGGAAATTTAGAAAATTTAGGAAATTTAGGAAATTTAGGAAATTTAGGATTTTTTGAAATTTTGGAAATTTTGAAAATTTTGGAAATTTTGGAAATTTTGGAAATTTTGGAAATTTTGGAAATTTTGGAAATTTTGGAAATTTTGGAAATTTTGGAAATTTTGGAAATTTTGGAAATTTTGGAAATTTTGGAAATTTTGGAAATTTTGGAAATTTTGGAAATTTTGGAAATTTTGGAAATTTTGGAAATTTTGGAAATTTTGGAAATTTTGGAAATTTTGGAAATTTTGGAAATTTTAGAAATTTTGGAAATTTTGGAAATTTTGGAGATTTTGGAAATTTTGGACATTTTGGAAATTTTAGAAGTTTTGGAAATTCTGAAAATTCTGGAAATTTTGAAAATTTTGGAATTTTTTGAAATTTTTGAAATTTTGGAAATTTTAGAAATTTTGGAAGTTTTGAAAATTTTTGAAATTTGGGAAATTTTGAAAATAGCTAATAGGACATAAAAATAAAAATGCTCTAGATTTGTTGTGTATTGCATAGGTAGTTTATTGTCTTCAAAAATGCAATACAAATTGCCAACCAGTTTCAATTTCCTGACCTATTTGGGCACCACAAATGAGCCCCCATAAACTATGGTCTTACTGTCACATCGTTTTCACCACCTCTTCAGAAGAGTGACCGCTGCTGCCGCTGATCGCTGGATCACGTTTTAATAAAGCCGCCGTAATCTGGCCTGTAATGTTGCAATTAGCAATTATCACCCAGGGATTACCTCCGCCGGCCGCCACCACGACTTGTAATATCGATCCCAGTTTTGTCACTTTGAGCTGGTGCCGCGAGTCCACGCAAAAGGTCAGTACACTTTTCCTCCCCGACCCTTCGAGCTCAAACCGGGAACCGTTTCTGGATTAATTAATTCATCCCCTATACCAAACCGTGGCGGCCGCGGAACCAGATTTCCACTCAGAAACCTGTGCCGCGCGTGTTATGCGGTGGGTGAATTAATGGTTCTTAATTAGGCATCGCTTCTTCCTCGTGGCCACGGGCCTTTGGGACACCAAAGTCACCGACCTGTTGCCGCCGCCGCAGCCGTCGTGCAACAAAGTGGCCCCAATAAATTGTGGTATTTATTGAAATAATCCGCACTTTAGGAGATTATAGACCATTTTAACTTTATTTTTTTCGAAGTTGCTCTCTGTCTTGTTTTGCTTGCTGTCCAAGGTGGGTTCCTACCAGGGAGACTGACCTGCGGTGCCACTTATACCGTTGATGGTTGAATCGGGTTCGTCGTTTGGCCGAGGATCGGCTCTTCGTTTATGGGGTAAACAACGCGTGTGCGCACACAGGTGACTTGGGAGGTCAATAGCCTGATTTCATGTTTTTTGACCTCAAACTTCAAAGCCCGTTTTACCGTACTTCCTTTGTCGTAGAGGGCTCATATTTGACATGAATTCATCGCATGTATAGCCAAACAAACACTGATAGTTCCATCTAAATCGGTCCACCTCGATACGACATGTTACACACTAGTGAAAAATTCGCTCTTAAATATTGTCATCAGGGGTGACATTGGGTCTGGGAGGTGAGATTGTGTCATACAAAATACTGCCACCCCTTGTGAGGGTACTTCAAAAGTTAAAGTAAGAAAAAAAAATTGACTAAGTAGCGGAAGAACGAATTTAAAATTGTAGAGGTTTTAATAGTAGTTTATGCAACAAGTTGCAAAAAGAGGATTTTTTCAGCACGAGTCGTACATTTATCCAACGAGGTTCACCGAGTTGGATAAATACGAAGAGTGCTGAAAAAATCAAGTTTTGCAACAAGTTCCATACAACATTTTTTGCAATTCCAAAAAACACACACTGAGTGAAATTTTATGTCAAATTTTCATATATTTTGTCAATAAATCGTTTAAATCAAAAAAATGATGAAAAGTGTTATTTTTCGAAACAAGTGCTGAAAAGTTCAACTTTTCAGCACCCATTTGAGTGCTGAAAAGTAGAACTTTTCAGCATTTATTTTGAAAAGTGTTGCTATTCGATTCTGTTATTTTTGGTACAGAAAAGTAGGCTATTTCGTCGTTCAAGAATGACAGGAAAAGTAAGTAGTTTCACGACAGAATTGCAAAAAACTATTTTTGTGATTTTTTTTATGAAAAACATGTTAAAAAATTACGAGATATCACAAATCGTTTCCAGGGAAATTTGATAGAATTTGGTTGCTGGAGTCTCGAGTTATAATTACAAATGTTTACGGTGCTTGGGCATGTATGTGTGTCAAACGCGTTCTGACCAAAAATCCCTTTGGCCAGTTGTCGCACTAACAGTAATTGTTTGGGTGTATCAAGATAGCACAATCAGATTGAAACTTCTTAGACAATATAGCACGACATCGTCAAAGTTTTTGTGTACGGTTGAGGCGGAATGACAATAACACGTTATGAGTATGTATTATCAAATACTCATTTCGACTGATATCGTCAAGTTGCTAAGTGAATTGAAATTGCCCTCGTAATTTTCAATTGCATCCCCTTAATGGATTTCTTCTCAGCTCAGCACTCATTAGCCTCTCGTCAACATCATCATCATTCATCTCACGCACTGCGTGATTAAGTCAAATAAAGTGTATTAATTGAATAACTGGAAACCTCGAACAGTGCATTACGAACTGCAACCCAAAATTAAAAACAGTATAAAAAATAAAACTAAAGCAAACTAAAGGCCAAACAGTAGCAGCTTGAATTAAGTGAAGAAACAAGCGCTTGTCCATTCATTGCAGAGAGGGCAAGAGGAAATACCGGGGCTTCTGGTGCGTTCATCAATATTTATGACACCACTGTGAGTGACTCCTGCCAGGCCGGACCAAGCCCTCCTAAAACGGCCTGCCGACCGTTGAATGCAACTTCGACACCGCCGCGGCGACCAACATCGCACCATCTGACGCGACTTGACTGCTGGGCGATCTTCTGGGGATTCGCGGCGTTTCGCCGTCTTCGTCGGTTGAGTTTAATGAATTGGCCTTGTTTGTGGGGCAGAGTGTGTGTGCGTGTTGTTATTGTTTTAACAAATTTTAATTAAAATAAATACATTTTATATTTGCACTCGTGACGACGACTCTTAACCCTCAACCGCCTAATAAAATCTGATATTATTTGGTTACAGTAAATCATAACAATAGAAATGTACACGGGATATGTCTTGCGAGTCTCCACCCCAAATTTCAGCCAATTTGGTCCATCACATTTCGAGATATCGTGGCACCCGTAAATCAACTCGGTGTTCAGAGAAAAACGCTCACAACATTTGACAGATCGCTTTGTTTTTTGTTTTTTGTTTTTTGTTTTTTGTTTTTTGTTTTTTTGTTTTTTGTTTTTTGTTTTTTGTTTTTTGTTTTTTGTTTTTTGTTTTTTGTTTTTTGTTTTTTGTTTTTTGTTTTTTGTTTTTTGTTTTTTTTTTTTTTGTTTTTTTTTTTTTTTTTTGTTTTTTGTTTTTTGTTTTTTTGTTTTTTGTTTTTGTTTTTTTTTTTGTTTTTTGTTTTTGTTTTTTGTTTTTTGTTTTTTGTTTTTGTTTTTGTTTTTGTTTTTTGTTTTTGTTTTTGTTTTTTGTTTTTTGTTTTTGTTTTTTGTTTTTTGTTTTTTTTTTTTTGTTTTTTGTTTTTTGTTTTTTGTTTTTTGTTTTTTGTTTTTTGTTTTTTGTTTTTTGTTTTTTGTTTTTTGTTTTTTGTTTTTTGTTTTTTGTTTTTTGTTTTTTGTTTTTTGTTTTTTGTTTTTTGTTTTTTTTTAAGTAGAAGGGTTAAAATGGCTTAATTTGGTTAAAAATGCAGACTTGTTTAGTACGGACAAGATGTTTTAAGTTGGTTTCGCATAATATTAATTAGTGGTTTAACTTAAAGATCGCTGAGAGCAACTTGAAGATTTCAAAAGAAGCAATCAAGGTCATGATAAATGGCAAAATATAGCTGCAAATTGGGTGAATAAGTTATATTTGATGATGTTTGTTTGCCTCGAGTGATAATTATTCCGAAGTTGAATTTCAAATTCACTAGGAATTGCAATTAATACATACTTTTTGTGTTCTTTTTGCAATTAACACGTGCCACTTACCAAAATCCTTGAGCTCACACACAGCAACAAAAGCTTCGTGAAAAACAGCCTTTCAGTCACGATTTTTGCAACCTTCTTGAATGCGACATTCAAAACGTCACATACACTCACACTCCAAGTCTCTAAAACCTCTCGGCACGTCCTGCCACCGTGACTTCCCTTAGCAGTTCAACTATCTCCCCCTCCCTCACTAAATTCACTCGTTAGAAAAAGCGATGACACTGCCACTCAGTTTGTGATGACGGGCACGGTAAAGGACCTTTTCGCGGGGGAGGAGAAATAAAAAAGTCGCGGAGAAAAAGAAAAAAAAATCATCTCAATTAATGCTCACCCATGAGAAACGCCACTCCGGGACCGGCTGCTGGATGAGAGCCTCTAAAGCAGAGCGAATAAAAAAAATCGCACCAAAGTGAGAAGTGCAATTTTACTGTGGTGAACGGGAACGAACTCACACTTTTGCTGTGGAGTTTGTATGGTGTACCGTCGATGGGTGATGTATCTTTTTTAATCTTTGAAAAGAAAATAGATTAAAAAATAATAAATGAAAAAAAATTTAACAACAGTCTTCAGCAAGAAAGTAAATAAGCGACTGAGTTAGCGAATGAGTTAGTAAGTAAGTGAACCAGTAAGTCCGTAAGTGAGTGAATGAGTGATTGAGCGAATGAGTTAATGACTTTGAAATGTTGTAAGAGTCAGTCGGTGGGTTAGTGAGTAAGTAAGCGATAGAGACATTCATTGAGAGAGTCAGTAAGTAAGTGAGTGAGTGAGTGAGTGAGTGAGTGAGTGAGTGAGTGAGTGAGTGCGTGAGTGAGTTAGCTAGTGAGTGAGTCAGTGATTGATTCAGCGAGTGAGTCAGTGAGTGAGCTAAAGATTCAGTGAGTGAGTCAGGAAGTTCGTGAATTAGAGAGTGAGTGAGTGCGTTAGTGAGCCGGCCAGCAAGTCAGTAAGTGAGTCAATGTGTCAGTAAGTGAGTGAGTGAGAGATTCAATGAGTGAGTAAGTGAGGGAATGCGAGATTCGGTGCGTGAGTTAGTAAGTGAGTCAGGCATCCAACCTTACTTTACTGTACGGTGCTTACCTTGACTTTCTTGTCAAAAAGGCCTTTGTTAGCCTCTACAATCTTCTCCCCATACTCCCCCACAAACGTCCAGGAACGTGTCGTTGTCCGCCCGGATTCCATGACAGTCAAAAGAGGCGGCTATTCACAAGTTTTATGTTACATACATTAGGGTAGGGGGGAGAGGAGCAGCACCCGAATAGAGCTTGCTAGTTCATTAGAATAAGTGTTTTCCGTCTCCTCTCGAGGCTTTTTTCGCTCCATCGCGCACGTCATTCGCTCCATCCTCCAACGGCTGCTGGATCCGTCGAGTGGAAGAGGAGTACTCTTGGTTTTCCCTCCTCATCAGCCATCAACAGCTAAGCAAAGCTCGTTGGTTCGTGCGATTTTTCACGATAATTATGCACCTCGTGTGCAGTGAAAAGCCACGGTGCCATTACGCTAGAACGAGTGAAAAAAAATCTCGGTGAAATACAGATAAAAAAACAAATTTGAAAAATCATGAATTTTGAAAATCGTTGACATCGCTAGAGTTGCATCTACCTGCTGATAATCTTTCTTTGAATCTTTAAACACAATTTTAATTATAAAATAACCATACGTTTCTCAAAATTTGCAAATCGGGAACTTCATTTGATCTCTAGAGACGCCTGATTTGAATGTAAGTTGACCTCCTGAGTTTTTAGAAAAAATGATAACTCGTTGCTAGAAAATTGTAATCATTGAAAAAAAATATTTTTAATAGTTTGATCATATCTCACCTTAAATTGAAAACTGTCGGCAACATGGATTATTTACTTTTTAACATACAGTCCAGACTTGATTATCCGAAAGCCTCGGCAAAAATTCACTTCGGATTGTTGAGCTTAAATATGACCCCAAACATGGTTTAAAATGATTACGTATTTTTAAATCCAAGATGCCGACCAAGACTCTAAGACTCAGGCTACGTAAGATACTGATTATAGGTAATAAATGTGTTCTTTTACTAATTAAAGTTTGATATAACCATGATTTACAAAAAAAACACTAAAATTTCGCAGAGAACGCTGCAACTCCCACTCCTTGCGCGACTTGGCTTCATTCATCAAATTTTTGTCACCCAGGACTTGAGCAGGGATCAAGCGTTCAAGCGTCAATCCGTTCAAGAACCGTCGTCGTCGTCACTCCGGGGCCGAATCTGACACCGTCCACTTGTGCTGAAGTAATGAGAGTCACTTCTGCCAGGCTGAGTCTGTGCTCTCTCCTAGAATCAACGGTGGCGATGAAATGAATAAGTCCAAAATAAAAGACAAGTTTTTTTTTGTTGGCTCTATTACTCGTTTGCCACGGGGGCTTCAAGAAATCATTTTACTGGTGAAAATTTGGCTTTCGGGAGTGGTTAGGAGACCGAAATTTTTTTTGGTGTAGTTGAAGGAGAGCAAACTACAGAACTCTTCAAAAACTGGAATCATACTTGATTTTACTGGAGTTTATCGTCATGCCTGGCATTTTTATTTATTTTGTGCTTTGAGGTAAATAATTAAAAATATCAATTTCTTGCACATTTTAAAATCTTTTTGAATGTTTAAATTTTGAAAATCACAATTTACTAACATAATAAATAAAATTTCAATACTTCACTCGGGTACTTCATCAGAGTCATATTACAAACGTTTTTTTCCTACTGCATCAGTTTCATAAAAAAATATCAAAGTCAAGTCTATTTTAATTGTGTGCAAACTGATTTATATCAAAATAACAAAAAAACATAAATGTATCATCTGGACTTTTGTTGACTCTTCAACGCATATTTGCATTGATCTTTTTTTCAATAACTGGTCATTAAATCGTCTTAACAAAATCTAAATAATAAATAAACCATAAACTTTAGTCTGTTACAAGATCTAAACCTAATCAGCACTTGGTTTGCCAAAATGATCAATAAAAGCAATGCAATGCTGCCAAAGAGTTCCGTAAGTTGGTCCACTCATAAATCAACCTAAATTTATAGCAATTTTATGGCACCATGTGGCCAAAAATAGCCTTAATCGGTGGTGATAAACTACTTTTGCTAAAGTCACTTTTAAAGCCTCTAAAAATATACTCACCTCAAAATGTGATTTATTGACCAACCAATCAAAAAGTTTGAAGGACTTGCGTCAAAAAAGAGTAACCTCTGTGCCAAACTCAACCGAAGAGCCTCAGCTCACAATCACCTTGACCAACGTTCAAGTTGCTCGCACAACAACGGCAAGATTTCTATTTTATGTCACTTGTCACTGTCCTCGAACACTTCAATAAACAGCCCAAAAAAAAAAAAAACTGACACACGTGACGCTGCTCAAAGAGACACTCCTCTTTTTCTCGACGACAAAAGGTCGTAAAAGTTCATCGCATCTTTACTTGGCATAATTTTGTATCTTTAGTCGCGTACAACATCTCGTGAGTGTGGTATTTGTTGTTTTTTAACTGCCAGACTCCAGACAAACACGTTCAATATTGAGCTTTTAGCTGTTTCCAATTGTGACGTTTAGAGATCTAACCGATTTCGATAATTCTTGTTGCACTCAGGGCGTCCAATTTTTCCGGGTTTTGGATTTCCCGGGAAACGGGAAAAATATTTTTGAAATCCTCGGAATTCCCGTAATAATATGTATGTTTTCATTATATTTGTCATGTAATTCATATTGAAAACACATAGAATTAGCTCAATACTATTCATTGGTGATAATCTAAACAAGAATAGCAGTTTTTAGATAGTTTGCAAGATTTTTTTTGTTCTTTGTTGTGCTTTGCTTTCTAATCTAATTGATTCAATTTAAATAAGTCTGTTTTAAATACATATATTAATATTTTTATATGCCATGACAAGGAAAAATAAAAGAAAAACTTTTTAAATGTCTAAAATAACAAGTCATACCTTCCAATGTTAAAGTTTAGATAAGTTTAGACATTCATGTTTTATATAAAGAATATTTAACAAATTATCTTCAAGTCACTACCGCCAACTGGAGAAAATCGGGACTACAGTCTTAAAAGGCACAGGAGATTTTAGATCAGTTAATTCGGAGATGGAGTAGTTAAATCCGAAATCCATCAAAAAATCAAAACATTGTGCAAAAAAAATATGACCAAACTGTCTTCATTCGATAAATTCGTCTTGATTTGTCGAAAATGTTTCATAAATAATAATTTAAAATGATATCATTTTTGCCTTCCTCACCTTACTGAGGAAAGGCTATAAAATCACTCGAAAAATGAACTTCTCAATTAGACCTCCTAGACCTTCATGTATACCTTTCAACTCAGAATCAAATTCTGAGCAAATGTCTGTGTGTGTGGTGGGATGTTGATCAAAAAATTGTCACTCGATTATCTCGACATTGGCTGAACCGATTTTGTCCGTTTTGGCCTCATTCGATCCGTCTTGGGATCCCATAAGTCGCTATTAAAAATTATGCAGTTTAGTTAAGTACTTCAAAAGTTATGTTAAAAAAACAATTTTGACTAAAGTTCGGAAGATTGTAAAAAGGGTGGTTTTTGTAAGAAAACCTGTCATGTTATACATTTTCAGAAAGGTATTTGAAAGACCTTTTAAACGCGTACAAGACATTGAAGATCTGACAACCCTATCAAAAGTTATAAGCACTTAAGTGTCATTTATGCAGTTTTTGGAGGCCGGATCTCAGATATTTTGATGAAAACGTTGTCCGGATCTCTCATGCGACATATCGTTGGATAGGTAATCAAAAGACCTTTTCAACAAGCACAAATTGGATTGGGGATCTGGCTACCCTATCATAAGGTGTATATAAGCATATAGCATATAAGTGCCCTGCAATATGAAGACTATCCTATCTAGTGGTATGAATAATTAGTCAAATTGATAAAACATTGAAAAACATCGCCCTTTTGTCTCTATTTTGGATAGCACCCTTTAAATGTGAGGAAGGCATCAACCACCCTAGGGTGGATTTAGTAACGTTTTTTATTTGAGATCAAAAATTTATAAAATTAATAAGAAAATATTTAAAGAGCTAGGCATTATGCAGATCGATAAATTTTGAAGAATTTTCCTTTATAAGTCAAATTATACTAGATTATACTAGAGATTTTTTAATAGGTCCTATAAACATGTGAAACACAATAGCTTATAGGACCTTAAAAATAGCCTGGATATATACTTCATTTTATTTTTTTTTTTCATCGTTGTTCAACTATTTACACAACAAACCCTGAATTTCCAGACCAAAATTTTATAGTTTTTCTCTTATTTCGGGGATTCCCAGTACTACATAAAAAATCGGATTCGTGAATTCCCGATTTTGGAAAAATCCCGAAAATTTTGTTCTGGGAATTTTCGAGATGGACGAACTAGTTGCACTTAGTCCGGTAGAATATCTAGAATTATCTCCTTCAATGAAGATCCACAATAGATGCATTTACCCCAAGTTACAGGAAAAAAGGCATTTTATTTTGTCTCGTAAATCCAATATCATTAAAAGATTGAACTCATTGTGCTAATAGAAAAGAATATGTGACCTCAGATGGTCATAATATGCAATTTCATGAAGTTTGATACGTCGCATGGTAGGGTTTTTTGCATACTCCGGAAGTGTCCCTCAGTGGCCACCGGTAACCGGTTCCGGAGTGACCAGGTTGGTTCAAAGGATATTGGCATAACCTCAGATGTCCATAATTTTCAATTTCATGAAGTTTGATATGCAGCATAACGGGTTTCTAGCGATACCCGTATTGGAACCGTTTGTAGTGTACGTGTGTAATGATTTACAAAAAATCTTGTTGAAAAAATTAGCCTATGTGTTGATTTAATTACAAAAGCTGTAAAAAAGCTGTGCAAAACCAGTTCTGCCATTCAGAATCGCAAAGTTGACATTTGACAAATTGGTCAATATTTCGATTTTTTTTCCGGTAGCCACCGAAAGTCCATTTTTGGCTGAAGTGCCAAAGGTCAAAAGTTGCGATAACTTTTATGATTCTCTTGGGTCATATAGACCCAAAGACCGTGCCCGGGTTAATTGATTGAACGTGAAATTTACTTTGCAAAATAATCTCAGATAAAGAAATGGTACAAGATAGCACGACAACGTCGATAAGCTCTTTTCAAATGGAATTTTGAGCAATTCTCTACGAAAAAGGATTTTTATTATTTTTATATTTTTTAATCCGGTTGAAACTTTTTTGATGCCTTTGCTATGACCAAAGAAGCCATTTTCATCATTAGTTTGTCCATATAATTTTCCATAAAAATTTGGCAGCTGTCCATACAACAATGATTTATGAAATTTCAAAAATCTGTATCTTTCGAAGAAATTTTTTGATCGATTTTTCCTTAAAAAATTGTACTTTCTATCCTTCTAACGGAAAATGGCAGAGTTTTTGAAACTTTAATAGTGTTTTTTTTCCAAAAAAATACGTTTTTTTGTCGAATTTTTGAGTACGCCATCAAATCGGGCGTCCAATTTTAAATAAAAGTCTCTTTGACACCAAATTTCTATCTTATCACCGTTTCAGGCTGCAGGTTATTGAAAAAAACCTCTTTTATCGCATGTTCAAAAATGAAAGGGGTCGTACCGCCCCTCCGTCACGAGATACCAAAAAACGGTCCTCGGCTTTGTGATCAGGGACAAAATTTACCCCTTAGGACAAAGTTTCACGCACATCAAGAAGGGGTCGGGCCAATTTTCACGGATTTCGTGTGAGCTGGTAGAGAACTTTTCAGAAATTTCCAGAATGTGCAAAAAAATCTTTGACCGAGTGGAATTTTGGAATCAATACTGATTATTTCAAAAATTGAAATAGAGTTCGCAAAAAATTTTCAACTTCATCTTGCCTTTCTCACCTGAGGTAAGGCTATAATCCTGCTCGGAAAATGAACTTCTTCCAACAACGTCGTATACCCACCTTCATGTATACCTATATACTCAGAATCAAAAACTGAACAAATTGTGTGTGTATGTGTGTGACCAATGTTCTAAACTATGTCCGGATCCTTTATCGGATCCATCGTTGGTTAGGTAATTGTAAGACCTTTAAACGAGTTCAAAGCATGGATGATCTGGCAACTCTGTCTCGAGCTATGACCAATTAAGTGATATTTGTGTATCATTTTAAAGCCGGTCTCACTTAAATGTATGTAAAATATGTCCGGATCTGTCTACCGACCCATCGTTGGTTAGGTAATTGAAAGACCTTCCCAATTTGTCCAATGATGATCTGGCAACCCTGACTCAAGTTATGACCACTTCAGTGATATTTGTGTACTTTTTTTTATTCCGGATCTAAAAAAAAATAGATGAAATTTGTGTTCAAATGTGTGTGTCCCATCATGTCATTTACTGTTTGTAAAGAGTGAGGAAGGCACCAACCACATAGGTGGATTAAGTTAATTTTTCTATGTAAAATCGAATTTGCAATCAAAATGTAATTTAGAGAAATTTTGATAAAGTGCACCGTTTTCAAGTTATAGGCTAATTTAAGTATATTTTTTGAAAATAGACGAAGTTATTATTTTTTTTTAATTTGATGTTTGCCTTCTTTTGAAAAAAAGGTGCAGGTGGTTATGTTCTACATGACCAATATGACAAAGAACTTTGTACAAAACTTCTAAAAAATTATTCTATTACATTTTATTTTTAAATCATTGCCTATTTATTTAATCCTGAATAATTTATTCTAATTAAATGTTTCCAATCTTTGGCACCTCTGTGGAAATAAATTGCCAAAACACGAAAATATTGCCAAAACAAGTATGGTTCGGAAAATGCCTCGGAACCGGCCACTCTAGGTTGTGGTCACCACAATCAAAATGGTTATTTTCATGTCCAGTATCAAAAACCATGAATTTTGATACCCATATTGCCCCAAGTCGGATGGTTCGATTAATGTCCTCCCGGTAGAACCTTCCCTTGGACACTGGCCACTCCGGGTGTGGCCAATCCGGTCAAAATGGCCATTTTCATTACCAGTTTCAAAAACCATGAATTTTGATACCCATATTGCCCTAAGTAGTATGGTTCGATTACTTTCTGGTTCGATTAATGTCCCCACGGTAGAACCTTTCCCAGGGCACTGGCCACTCCGGGTGTGGCCAATCCGGTCGAAATTGCCATTTTAATTACCAGTTTCAAAAACCATGAATGTTGATACCCATATTGCCCCAAGTCGTATGGTTCGGTAAATGTCCCCCCGGAAGAACCTTCCCCAGGGCCATGGCCACTCCGGGTGTGGCCAATGTTCTACCAATGTGGTCCCAACCCCATTGCCCCAAATTATTCTGGCAGTTCGCATGAAATGTGGCAACATGGTGCAAATTTTGCTTCCTCTCCTGCTTTCGCGAAACTCTCACGCGAGAGTTTGGAACCACTGTTGCCACATTTCATGCGAACTATATAAGCTAGCACTTAGCCTCAGAAAATTTCAGTGCCTAACGAGGTTTCGTCAAAGACGGATCCACGGTGGTAATTTTATTGCTCACACACACACGCACACATTGAACGACACAGTATGTGCACCAAATTGGGAGGGATTTTGTTCTAATGAAGATTGTTAGGAAGGTCACCGGAAAACCAGAATAATTTGGGGCAATGGGGTTGGGACCACATTGGTAGAACATTGGCCACACCCGGAGTGGCCATGGCCCTGGGGAAGGTTCTTCCGGGGGGACATTTACCGAACCATACGACTTGGGGCAATATGGGTATCAAAATTCATGGTTTTTGAAACTGGTAATGAAAATGGCCATTTTGACCGGATTGGCCACACCCAGAGTGGCCAGTGCCCTGGAGAAGGTTCTACCGGGAGACATTAATCGAACCATACAACTTAAGCCGGGACCGTGGTGTAGGGGTAAGTCGGCCTGGGTTCGATCCCAGACGGTTCCGGTGACATTTTTCGAGACGAGATTTGTCTGATCACGCCTTCCGTCGGACGGGAAGTAAATGTTGGCCCCGGACTAACCTAAAAAGGTTAGGTCGTTAGCTCAGTCCAGGTGTAGGAGTCTTCTCCCTGGGTCCTGCCTCGGTGGAGTCGCTGGCAGGCAGTTGGACTTACAATCCAAAGGTCGTCAGTTCGAATCCCGGGGTGGATGGAAGTTTAGGTGTAAAAAGAGGTTTGCAATTGCCTCAACAATCAAGCCTTCGAACACTTAGTTTCGAGTAGGAAACTCGTAATCGAGAACGCCAAGGCAAAGCTGTCGATCGAATAATTTGATTTGATTTTGATTTTTTTTTTTTGACAACTTGGGGCAATATGGGTATCAAAATTCATATTGGTTTTTGAAACTGGCTATCAAAATGTCCCGCCCATGTGGATCAATCGGACCGCGCACTGGACCCACAATCCAGAGGTTGCTGGTTCGAATCCCGCGGCGGGCGCTCTAAAATTCTAAGTGTAAATATGGGTATCCGGCGCCGTCTCTCCGTGCCGTACTCAAACACTTAGGAGCCCAGGGCGGCGAAGTCCTTGTAGTTAAAAGGAAGACACTAGTGGTTGGTACTAGCAATGGTGGCCGACAGCTGTAAAGTCAACTTCGTTTTTCAAATGGCCACCCAGAGTGGCCATTGCCTGGGCAGCTGCCGGGGACATTTACCGAACTATACGACTTGGGGTAATATGGGTATCAAAATTGCCCCAAGTCGTATGGTTCGATTAATGTCCCCCAGTAGAACCTTCCCCAGTGCACTGGCCACCGGGTGTGGCCAATCCGTTCAAAATGTCCATTTCCATTACCAGTTTCAAAAAACATGAATTTTGATACCCATATTGCCCCAAGTCGTATGGTTCGGTAAATGTCCCCCCGGAAGAACCTTCCCCAGGGCACTGGCCACTCCGGGTGTGGCCAATATTCTACCAATGTGGTCCCAACCCCATTGCCCCAAATCATTCTGGTTTTCCGGTGACCTTCCTAACAATCTTCATTAGAACAGAATTCCTCCACAGAGTAGATTACTCTGTGATTCCTCCCAATTTGGTGTACAAACTGTGTCTTCCAATGTGTGCGTGTGTGTGTATGAGCAATACAATTACCACCGTGGATCCGTCTTCGATGAAACCACGGTTGGCACTGAAATTTTCTGAGGCTAAGTGCTAGCTTATATAGTTCGCATGAAATGTGGCAACAGTGATGCCAAACTCTCGCGTGAGAGTTTCGCGAAAGCAGGAGAGGAAGCAAAATTTGCACCATGTTGCCACATTTCATGCGAACTATATAAGCTAGCACTTAGCCTCAGAAAATTTCAGTGCCAACCGTGGTTTCATCGAAGACGGATGCACGGTGGTAATTGTATTGCTCATACACACACACGCACACATTGGAAGACACAGTTTGTACACCAACTTGGGAGGAATTCTGTTCTAATGAAGATTTATAGGATATTGGCCAAACTCGGAATGGCCAGTGCCCTGGGAAAGGTTCTTCCGAGGGGACATTAATCGAATCATACGACTTGGGGCAATATATGTATCAAAATTCATGGTTTTTGAACTGGTAATGAAAATGGCCATTTCGACCAGATTGGCCACACCCGGAGTGGTTAGTGTGCTGGGAAAGGTTCTACCGGGGACATTAATCGAACCATACTACTTAGGGCAATATGGGTATCAAATCATGGTTTTGAAACTGGTAATGAAAATGGCCATTTTGACTGGATTGGCCACACCCGGAGTCGCCAGTGCCCTGGGAAAGGTTCTACCAGGGGGACATTAATCGAACCATACGACTTGGGGCAATTTTGATACCAATATTACCCCAACTCCGGGTGTGGCCAATCTGGTCAAAATGGCCATTTTCATTACCAGTTTCAAAAATCATGATTTTTGATACCCATATTGCCCTAAGTAGTATAGTTCGATTAATGTCCCCCCGGTAGAACCTTTCCCAGGGCACTGGTCACTCCGGGTGTGGCCAATCCGGTCGAAATGGCCATTTTCATTACCAGTTTCAAAAACCATGAATTTTGATACCCATATTGCCCCAAGTCGTATGGTTCGGTAAATGTCCCCCGGAAGAACCTTCCCAGGGCCATGGCCACTCCGGGTGTGGCCAATGTTCTACCAATGTGGTCCCAACCCCATTGCCCCAAATTATTCTGGTTTTCCGGTGACCTTCCTAACAATCTTCATTAGAACAAAATCCCTCCCAATTTGGTGCACATACTGTGTCGTTCAATGTGTGCGTGTGTGTGTGAGCAATAAAATTACCACCGTGGATCCGTCTTTGACGAAACCGCGATAGGCACTGAAATTTTCTGAGGCTATGTGCTAGCTTATATAGTTCGCATGAAATGTGGCAACAGTGGTTCCAAACTCGCGTGAGAGTTTTGCGAAAGCAGGAGAGGAAGCAACATTTGCTACGTGCTTTCAGCCAATCAGCAGCCGGGATTTTTCTTGCATTCATTTTTTATTTTCATCTTAACTTTTATACTTTAACAAAGTTTTATCAACTTTGTGAGGTAGTCAACTTGTACTTTAAGACTTTCCTTTCGTTTGGTGTGTAAAACATAAAGATTGTTTGAATGGGGGGGAAGATATAAGCATTTGAAAAACGACAGAAAATCGTTACACTTTCGCTTTGCGAAATTTTGGATTGACACCCGTAGACAGTGCCCTTAGGACAAAGTTCTTTGTCAAAAAATATGTTTGGAGATTCTCTATTTTATGCTATTTTGATTTTTGTTGATACGAAATCACCATGCAAAGATTTAAAAACAGGAAAATTGATGTTTTCTAAGTCTCACCCAAGCAAACCACCATTTTCTAATGTCGACCAATGATCCGAATTTTAATGTTAAAAGCATTTGTGAAATTTTCCGATCTTTTCGAAAACAATATTTTCATTTTTTTTAATCAAGACTAACATTTCATCATCAGTGTATCATCAGTGTAGTCCTTATCTATACCTACAACTTTGTCGAAGACACTAAATCGATCAAAAAACTCCTTCAAAAGATATAGATTTTTGAATTTCCATTTATCATTTTGTGTGGACAGCTGCTAAATTTGTGTGGAAAATTATATGGACAATCTAATGATGCAAAATGGCTTCTTTGGGTTTACCGAAGGCACCAAAAAAGTTTCAGGCGGATTAAAAAATACAAAAAATAAATCGAAAGACCAAATTCTCAGAGAATTGCTCTTTTCTTTTCGTTGCTATAATACTATATCAATTCTGCTTAGAATATCGATTACACATTTATTGTCAATTGTTTACAAGTTAACAAAATTAATTCCCCCAAAATCGACCATATTCTCGGCAGCATCGCCATCGAAACCTGCAGCTGCAGCACGCTCCAGATTGATTCCAGCCCTAGCTATAACTACAGCAAGGGGGGGCCCAACACACAATGTACGTTCCACGAAATCTCATCAAACCGTTGCAATCGAATCTGCATAGGTATGCCTTCATTTTTCCGTAGAGCACTGCGTTCAACTCTTTGCTCTGTGTGTTTCGATTCGTGGAAAGGTCCGTACCATTCCATTCCGATCCGTTTCATTCCATCAATCAGCAGCATAACTCGCCGTTCCTGGTGCATGCAACTTCTGGGCGGTTCTCTGTGAAAAAAGCATTTATTTGAACGATCTCTTGGCGTTCCAATACTATATAAAGAAATTTAAAAATCCCAGAGATCCGGTTGCAGCTGATGCAGCCGATGCTGTTCAGCTACACGAGATTCACCAGTTGCAATTGGCCGTATCTTTGTGCTCTGATTGACTTCCGCGAACGGAGTGGAGTTGGATCGGGCAAGAAACATAGCTCCGGCTTAGGGCCAACCATAACCTGCACCTTCTCCTCCTCCTCATCCTCGTGAGGGCGAATATGGAAAAGGTAAATATGCGCATTTGATGGCATCTCAAAAAGGGAAAAACCACGCAACGCAACGGCGATTCGATTCGATTCGATGCGACGTTTGACGCAATCGGTCGGACACGGCAGCAGTTTGTTGGGGGAAAAGGATCGTGCACAAATAATGCAATATAATGGTGATTTGTAACTATTTGTCGCAAATATGTGATTTGATTAGCATAAAATGTTGGACTGTCGCAGAGGAGAGGCCGATTTTAGATATGCTCTGCAAGAGGAAAGGTGAAAGTGAGGTAGGTACAATTTGGACTAAAATAAGAGTGGGAGTTTTGGAAGTAATAGTTTTGTGGACTTTGCATTGCAAGCTATTGAGTTTTATTTTAAACCGAATCATTCTTTTTTAATTTCAGAAAAACTTCTCAAGAGTTGAGCTTAATACGTAATTGAAATACTTTTCAGCATGACTTAAGTGAACTGCAGTCAAAAGTTATCAAATCACAATTTAAAAGTTTACAGCTTGTCACCTGTGAGCAGTTCTCTAGGATTTCGGTCATTCGATTTTTTTTTGTATTTTTTAATCCGACTGAAACTTTTTTGGTGCCTTCGGTATGTCCAAAGAAGCCATTTTGCATCATTAGTTTGTCCATATAATTTTCCATACAAATTTGGCAGCTGTCCATACAAAAATGATATATGAAAATTCAAAAATCTGTATCTTTTGAAGGAATTTTTTGATCGATTTGGTGTCTTCGGCAAATTTGTAGGTATGGATACAGACTACACTGGAAAAAAATAATACACTGTAAAAAAAATTTGGTGATTTTTTTATTTACCTTTTTATCACAAAACTTGATTTACAAAAAAACACTATTTTTAATTTTTTTTATTTTTTGATATGTTTTAGAGGACATAAAATGCCAATTTTTCAGAAATTTCCAGGTTGTGCAAAATATCATTGACCGAGTTATGAATTTTTGAATCAATACTGATTTTTTCAAAAAATCGAAATTTTGGTCGCAAAAATTTTTTATTTTCATTTTTTGATGTAAAATTGAATTTGCAATCAAAAAGTACTTTACTGAAATTTTGATAAAGTGCACCGTTTTCAAGTTATCGCCATTTTTATGTGACTTTTTTGAAAATAGTCGCAGTTTTTCATTTTTTAAAATTCGTGCACATGTTTGCTTACTTTTGAAAAAAATATTTTTGAAGAGCTGAGAAAATTCTCTATATTTTGCTTCTTCGGACTTTGTTGATATGACCTTTAGTTGCTGAGATATTGCAATGCAAAGGTTTAAAAACAGGAAAATTGAAGCAAAATGGGCGTAATATTGAGTGTTTGGCCTTTTTAAAATGTAGGTCTTGATTTGAAAATTTTGAAAATATTTTTTTCGAAAAGATCGGAAAATTTTACAAATGTTTCATATTTTAACATTGAAAATCGGACCATTAATTGCTGAGCTATCGACATTGAAAAATGGTGGGCTGTTTGGGTGAGACTTAGAAAACATCAATTTTCCTGTTTTTAAACCTTTGCATTGCAATATCTCAGCAACTAAAGGTCATATCAACAAAGTCCGAAGAAGACAAATATAGAGAATTTTCTCAGCTTTTCGAAAATATTTTTTTCAAAAGTAAGCAAACATGTGCACGAATTAAAAAAAAAAAAACTTGCGACTATTTTCAAAAAAGTCACATAAAAATGGCTATAACTTGAAAACGGTGCACTTTATCAAAATTTCATTAAAGTACTTTTTGATTGCAAATTCAATTTTACATCAAAAAATGAAAATAAAAAAATTTTGCGACCAAAATTTCGATTTTTTGAAAAAATCAGTATTGATTCAAAAATTCATAACTCGGTCAATGATTTTTTGCACAACCTGGAAATTTCTGAAAAGTTGGCATTTTATGTCCTCCAAAACATATCAAAAAAAAAAAAATAGTGATTTTTTGTAAATCAAGTTTTAGTGATAAAAAGTTAAATAAAAAAATCACTATTTTTTTCCAGTGTATTATTTTTTCCAGTGTAGTCCGTATCCATACCTACAAATTTGCGGAAGACACCAAATCGATCAAAAAATTCCTTCAAAAGATACAGATTTTTGAATTTTCACATATCATTTTTGTATGGACAGCTGCCAAATTTGTATGGAAAATTATATGGACAAACTAATGATGCAAAATGGCTTCTTTGGACATACCGAAGGCACCAAAAAAGTTTCAGCCGGATTAAAAAATACAAAAATTAAAATTGACGAAAAAAGACCGATTCTGTAGAGAACTGCTCCTGTGCTGAAAAACATAAAAACTTGATGATTTTATGAATTGATTTCTTGAGAGTGTCTAATTGTTCTTATATTCCCTCTTTTTAATTTTGCGTTTTTCTCAGCTCGCTGTTTTTGCATATGGGAAATTTATGCTAACATGGGCAGTAAATGAGTCATTTTTTGATAATCTTTTAAATTTGAAATTGAATTTGCAATCGAAAAGTACTTCAAAAAAATTTGATAAAGTGTGCTGACCTCGAGATATTGCCAAATTTGATTTTATATAATTTTATTTTTATTTTACTAAAGATTACAATTGCTCAACTAATATTTTTCGAAAGATCAGAAAATTGTTTAGTTGTAGGTTGGATCTCTGGTTGCTGAGATACAGCGGATAAAATAAAACAAAATTTAAGTTTTCTATGTCTCACCTAAACATTTCTGATAGCAATATATTAGCTTAAACATGATTTGATTTTCAGTGTTAAAAAAATGAAATATTTGTTAAATTTTGAGGTGATTTAGAATCCTATCTGCATAGGAAACCCATGACTTACAGGTTGAAAGTTTATTCTAGAAATGACATCAGCTAATAAATTATAATTAAGAACAAATTGAAATTTAAAAATTGGAAAGATTAAATTCATGTACTTAAAAAGGCACAACCGATTTATACTCTTTTTTTATTACTGCAACTAACTACTAAATTTGGTACTCAATTTCACGACCGTTGATCGAGGGAAAACAAAATCACCATCACCGATTGGCGATTGGAAATATATTACTCCACGTGGTGAAGCCATCAAATATGGACACACCAAGCACTCACAACAACGCTATCGGCTTTTTCCTCTTCTGCGAAACTCCAAACTAAGAAATTGTCCCTTTACTCCCCATCATGCTATGGCAATTGACCAGTGCCAGTTGTTTTCGAACGGGTTGATGGATACTCTTCTTTGTGACGTGACGTTTCTTCCGCAATGGCAAATCGAACGGTTTATTTATTCACCAGGTGTACCAGCAAATCACACCATCACGGTGTGGCAAAATGTGAACAAAGTCAAAATTATGGAGTTTATTAACATTTGGTAGTCTGCTATTGAAAAGACGATTTAAAAAACGGGTTTCGAAACATTGTAAAATTTGTCAATGACTGTGAAAAATATTTTTTTAACGATTAAGTTTGAAACAACGTGACGACGAGCAAGCATCAAATTCAATTCTCGTCGAATGTCATAAAAGAAAATGGTAAGCCAAAGACTTTGTTGGACTTGGAGAGCCAAACATGGCCAACAAGTCTATCCCTCTTGGGTGCAATCCAGCAGTTTCTACGGTAGCATCGTTACAGTACGGTTCTTCGAACCTTTCCCGATCTCCGATCGGATAGACCACCATCAAGCAGCGATCGGACGGGGAGCGGCACTGGCTTTCCTAATAGGATTTTTATATGCGATGGACTTTTACAGATTTCTTTGCTGCTGAATTAGCAGATGATTTTTTACATCGAATCATTTAATTTTATTTCATTCAATGCTTCTGTTCAGATCATGACACTTACACAAACACAAACACATTTTAAGCAGCAATAAATATTAGCAGTTCTTGCTTTTGTCGACTTTTCCGGAAGCCTGAGATGCGTTTTGAATTCATGCGAACCATTCCGGACAATTCCGCGTGCCCATCTGGTCCGCGCTTCCAAACCGTGGAATTGGCGTCCAGACAGGCTGCACCACATTTACCGAGAGACCTACTTTTGGCAGTGGTACACACTTTCGGGAAATAACAGTGCAAAAGGAGCAAATGGGGGAACAGCATCTAACTCCATCGTGCCCGTAATGTTGCCATATCAGCACTTTGACGTTCAATTACAACTTTTAAAAAGCGTTTTCAATTAAAATCGAGTGATGAATTGCTCAATTGAAAGTGAGCAAGCAAGTTTCTATCAACAGTTTTACAAAATAAGTTGATTAAATAGTGAAAATCAGCAAATTAGATGGAGTTAGGAGCTTAACCTGCAAACATACTTGAATTCCCCTAAACTGTTTGCCATCCTCACAAAGAAAAAAGGCTTTAAAATCACTCGGAAAATGAACTTCTTAAGTAAGCTATCTACTGCTCTACTACTTTGTAGAACATTGTTACACTCTAAAATGTAACCCTGCAAAGTTAGAAAAACACGTAATTTTAAAATGAAAATTTTTGTTCTAAATGAAAAAAATGACCCTTCTGGGTTATTTCAGATTCGAAAAGTACATTAAGTTTCCCATAAAACGACATATCTCACGATTTTTGACAGTGGAGTTACGGGAAATGGCAGCGACTTTAAAACTATTTTTTAACTTTTTTTGGCGAAAAATACCTTTTTTCGAAATTTTAAGTAAGCCATCAAATCGGGCGTCTAATTTTACACAAAAGTCAATTCGACACCAAATTTCTATCTCTTCACGGTTGCGAGCTACAAATCACTGAAAAACGGTCTTAGTAAAAAACCAGAAAAATGAAAGGGGTCGTACCACCCCACCGTTACGAGATATCGAAAAATGGACCTTGGATTCGTGATCAGGGACCAAAATTACCCCTAAGAGCAAAGTTTCACGAAAATCAAAGAGGGGTCGGGGCAACTTTTCCGATTTCGTGTGAGTTGGTGGAGAATTACCCCTATTCAAATCGAAGGCTGAAGAAAACCAAGCGAGAAGCGATGGCAAATAAAGAACAAAGGGTGGCCACCAATACCTGTGCCTGTTGGAGTGAGCCAGTGATGCCAGAAAACTTTTTATGTTTCTATGCTACTTTTCGTGAGTGCTCGCTTGAAATTTCGTCTCAAATGGCAGCACTAAGCCAAAAGAGCGCTGGAAGGAGAAAGAACTAAGCTGAAAATAGAAAAATGGGCGTTGGAAGAAAAAAAACTATGCTGAAAATAATGCATTCTCGTCTGACTAGAACACATGTAGGAAATATTTTTTAAAAATGCATGTACAAGGAATAAAGTAACTTTAAGTAAAAGTGAAAATAATCAGAAATGTTCACAAAAAGTTGCTCTACTCGTTGGTGTTCTTGGTTTTAGTAAATTTGAAGGAACACTCCAGATTATCCAGCATCATTCAAACACAACCACTTATTAGGCTTAAAATGGGTATATTTCCCCTAACAAGCCACAGTCCCAGCATTTGAATACAAAAAGTGTTTTGAAGTGCAGTTGTTTTGCAATCATTAGTTTTTAAAAATAAAAAATTTACGAAAACTTATTTTTTTTGCGAAAAAAAAACTTTTTAAATTAATTTCAGGTGCACCTAAATTTCCATTGAAATTTTGAAATTTGTAGAACTTTTTTTTGTACCCTGATTTGGATGGAAGGGGGGGCGATAAAAACTTTAAATAAAATTTGTACCAGTCTTAGGATTGATAATACATATTTTACCAAACAAAGCTAAAAGACATGTCGGCATCTATGAACGAGTAGCGTAAACCTATGATTTTTATCTTTGAAATCAATATTTTTGAAAAAAAAAAACTTGCGTTGGAGAAGCAAAATTATTTCCAACATTTTTGTGACTTCATTTTCCTATATATATATTTTAAATTAATCTTTGAGAAAATGGTTGTAATTTTAATTATTTTACAAGTAAGTCTTTCAAAAATCATTAAAAATGAAAAAATGAAAATTCGTTAACACTTTTGTTATGAACTATAGAACTGTTCATTTCGTATGGGGGAAAACTAAATTTTTAGTGTTCCATATCAAGTTTTTTCTATGTTCAAAAATGTTTGCGTGCACGAAATTTGATGATCATTATCTTTAAGCAAAAAGTTTTTCCCATCTTTTGAAAACAGTTTCATTTAGATTGATGCAGGCAAAAGAGAAATATTCAATTTTGCTCTTCAACCCGGCAAAAAGGTATAAGATTTTAGGCAAGTAACTTCATTAGTGGCGCCGCCTACATTTTAAACACAGTCGAACTGCAAAACCTCAATCGAGTTTTTGTATATAACCCTACAACTATTGATAAAAGAATCTCTTATAATTATTTATTTTGATGTAAACTTTAAAATAATTTTCCTTAAAAAATTTAAAGTTTACTATTTGCTGATTTAAAATGTTAAATGTTTCTCCATTCCCAATTGTTACTCCCCCTTTTCAAACTGTTTGTTTTTGCCCTGCTTTTTACTTCGCCACTTGTTTCGTTACTCTGTTTTGCTTTTGGGTTGCTCTCTGTCTTCAATATCGATGAATTGCACCCAAAAACATGCATTTTATTCGCTCGGCTTCGTCATCGTCTGGACGAACGAGAGACGAACTCCAATCTCCCCGGACAGCGGGGGCACCTCTGCAAGGGTGTCCGGTTGTCCGCCTGTCCTGACGACTGACTGGTTATTTGCGGGCCGCGTTTAGGCTCATGTTCACCGAAAACTTCAATTACTGACGCAGCAAGGCTCGGCTCATTGTTGTCTAATCGCGTTTCCTTTATCGGCAATAAATTTTGCTGACTGGGTCTTACCCAAAGTTGAGGCGCGTTCCGTTTTTTTTGCTGCTTCGGTTTTTTTATTCAGTGAAGGCCAGTTGCATTAGATTCCAAATCGGCCAGTACATGGGAGCTTGTTTGTTTGTTTTTTTACTCTCCTGCTTTTTTTGGAAAAGGAAATTGGTTTTTATCCGCGCACCTGGGAAACCTTATAGGGGCAATAGAACCGGAGATAAGATCGACGCAATAAATAAGTAGGTTGCGTACTGCAGGGCAAAATTGGACTTGCGTTCAATTGAGCTTAGAAAAAAAAGACGTGTGCGTTAAATTCTAACTTTCAACATGTGTGCAATTGTCGTTTAATTGGTCGGTTGACTTCAAATGCAGGCGGTTTTATTTTTGCAGAGGCCTGGAGAATTATGTGTTTTTCAGTCTGCATTTTATCATTTCACACAGAAGAATAAGGCATATTTGAATCAACAAAACATTTTGTTGATTTGAAAATTAAGATTTTTGTTAAATCAACGCTAAACGTCAAAGCAACTTTTTCAAAACAACAAAAGATTTTTGTGGAATTGAGAAAATCAAGGTTTGTTTCAACGTAAAATCGGCTTTGATTATATTCAACAAAATTTTTGTTGAAACAAACCTCGTACAAACATTTTTCTGCGTGTTCATTTAAGCAAATTATTTTTTTAACTTGTTTTTTTTTTCTATTTATTCAGATTTTCTTTTTCAAAGCAAATTAATATTATCGAGTATCCAATAATAATCCTTGATTTACTAGCTCAAGCATTTCCCAATTTAAAGCCTTCGAATGCTCTGAATACTGCTGTCTCCATTCAGTGTGTAGTCCCGATTCAACCATAAAAAAGTTAAAAAGACTCAATCTCGAATGGAGGACTTTGATCTAAAAAATCGGCAAAAATTCATTTTTGCAATTCCGTTGTAAAACTACTTACTTTTCCTGTCATTCTTGAATGAAGAAATAGCCTACTTTTCTGTACCAAAAATAACAGAATCGAATAGCAACACTTTTAAAAATAAATGCTGAAAAGTTCTACTTTTCAGCACTCAAATGGGTGCTGAAAAGTTCAACTTTTCAGCACTTTTTTCTAAAAGTAACACTTTTCAACATTTTTTTGATTTAAACGATTTATTGACAAAATACATGAAAATTTGACATAAAATTTCACTCAGTGTGTGTTTTTTTTGGAATTGCAAAAAAATTTGTATGGAACTCGTTGCAAAACTTGATTTTTTCAGCACTCTTCGTATTTATCCAACTCGGTGAACCTCGTTGGATAAATGTACGACTCGTGCTGAAAAAATCCTCTATTTGCAACTTGTTGCATAAACTACTATTATAAACTAATTTTAAATCTTCAAAATCCAATTTGACTGAAAATAAAGCGCGAAAACTGAAAAGTAAACAGTAAACAGTAAACAGTAAACAGTAAATAGTAAACAGTAAACAGTAAACAGTAAGCAGTAAACAGTAAACAGTTAACAGTTAATAGTAAACAGTAAACAGTAAACAGTAAACAGTAAACAGTAAACAGTAAACAGTAAACAGTAAACAGTAAACAGTAAACAGTAAACAGTAAACAGTAAACAGTAAACAGTAAACAGTAAACAGTAAACAGTAAACAGTAAACAGTAAACAGTAAACAGTAAACAGTAAACAGTAAACAGTAAACAGTAAACTGTAAACAGTAAACAGTAAACAGTAAACAGTAAACAGTAAGCAGTAAACAGTAAACAGTAAAACATCAAAAGTCAATATTCAAAAGTCAAAAGTCAAAAGCCAAAAGCCAAAGTCAAAAGAGTGAAGAGTGAAGAGTGAAGAGTGAAGAGTGAAGAGTGAAGAGTGAAGAGTGAAGAGTGAAGAGTGAAGAGTGAAGAGTGAAGAGTGAAGAGTGAAGAGTGAAGAGTGAAGAGTGAAGAGTGAAGAGTGAAGAGTGAAGAGTGAAGAGTGAAGAGTGAAGAGTGTAGAGTGAAGAGTGAAGAGTGAAGAGTGAAGAGTGAAGAGTGAAGAGTGAAGAGTGAAGAGTGAAGAGTGAAGAGTGAAGAGTGAAGAGTGAAGAGTGAAGAGTGAAGAGCGAAGAGTGAAGAGTGAAGAGTGAAGAGTGAAGAGTGAAGAGTGAAGAGTAAAGAGTAAAGAGTAAAGAGTAAAGAGTGAAGAGTGAAGAGTGAAGAGTGAAGAGTGAAGAGTGAAGAGTGAAGAATGAAGAGTGAAGAGTGAAGAGTGAAGAGTGAAGAGTGAAGAGTGAAGAGTGAAGAGTGAAAAGTGAAGAGTGAAGAGTGAAGAGTGAAGAGTGAAGAGTGAAGAGTGAAGAGTGAAGAGTGAAGAGTGAAGAGTGAAGAGTGAAGAGTGAAGAGTGAAGAATGAAGAATGAAGAATGAAGAATGAAGAATGAAGAATGAAGAATGAAGAATGAAGAATGAAGAATGAAGAATGAAGAATGAAGAATGAAGAATGAAGAATGAAGAATGAAGAATGAAGAATGAAGAATGAAGAATGAAGAATGAAGAATGAAGAATGAAGAATGAAGAATGAAGAATGAAGAATGAAGAATGAAGAATGAAGAATGAAGAATGAAGAATGAAGAATGAAGAATGAAGAATGAAGAATGAAGAATGAAGAATGAAGAATGAAGAATGAAGAATGAAGAATGAAGAATGAAGAATGAAGAATGAAGAATGAAGAATGAAGAATGAAGAATGAAGAATGAAGAATGAAGAATGAAGAATGAAGAATGAAGAATGAAGAATGAAGAATGAAGAATGAAGAATGAAGAATGAAGAATGAAGAATGAAGAATGAAGAATGAAGAATGAAGAATGAAGAATGAAGAATGAAGAATGAAGAGTGAAGAGTGAAGAGAGAAGAGTGAAGAGTTAGTAACAGAACTGTTTTACTCTGTAGAGCATTTTTTATACTTTCTATTTCAAAACCTTGAAAATAAGGCTTGAAATAAAAAATGTAAAGTTCTAAAGTAGAAATAATTTCTTCAACTGCTACACCTAACTTTTCTTTCGGCTTATCAGAAACATCAAAACTCTAATCCGACATTTATTAAGATTTTAAACCTACAAACGTGGCCATCAGATCAACCCATTTATCAATCAGCCCACCAGGTGAAGCGCATTGCAGTCAAAATAATTAATGTAAATTCGTTCAAATCTACTCCCGACCTCGTTCGCCAGTTTCCCTTTCCAGTTTGTACACTGTATATAGTACATGAGCCTTCTTTTTCATCGCCAATGTCTTCTAGTACTAGCTCTAACTTGCACCAACTCAACCCCCAAAATAACGGCCATCATCAACCGTCTGGGGCCCATGCCATGTCCGCGGCGCGGTTTTTCCCCAAAAAATTTATTGGATTACACCACTTCCTGTCTGCAATTTTCGGCGCTTCGAAAGTGATTCCCGTATCAAGATAACACGTTGGACAGCAGCTAAAAGTACTCTACTCTTCCCTGGTAACCCCTCTCCCTCCTCGTCCAAGCAGAGTTGGTGGCGCGATGATATTGCCATTTGTATGTTTGGTCGAAGTCTCATCAGAGGCCAAAAGTGAGTTTGGAGGCAGAACAAAAGGAAGGGCAAAAATGTTCAAAACTAAAAGTAAAACATATTTACAACGAGCGCGATTTCACTTTGGACATTATCTAAACGGTCGCATCTAATATGTCTGTTTTTTTTTGGAATGGTGGCAACGGCCAACAGAAGAAGTGGAAGTGCCTCTGCTCAAGGTACATGAACATTGAACATGGTGGTGAATTTAAAGGATTGCCACTGAGGACTGTATGGATGTGGTTCCAAAACATACTGAGTTGGATGATAATTTCAAGCAATGAAAATAACAACGAAATAATTCAAACTTAGATAACATTATTGTTTTTCTGCAACAAGAGCAGTTTTTTTTAATTTTGTTTAAATCACTTGACAAAACTGTGTTAATGATTTTGCAAAATAATCATATCCAATCTGCTTGTTAAAAAGTATGGTAAATAGATCTTTGTGGAAGCTTTTTTTTGTTTTTTGGTTTTTTGTTTTTTGATTTTTGTTTTTGTTTTTTGGTTCTAATACCTAGTTGTGTCAAGGAAAGGGTTTACAATATCTGGCCAAGAAAAGTTCGATAATTTTGCTGAAATGTAACGATTCTTCTGCATAGTTAATTTTACTCGTTTAATAAATACCGGCAGCATCAGGCTTTCAGATGGTCCCTCTGATGTCTAAATTGACCTGTGCTGTGGGAATGCACCTGTTCGAATGCCCAGAGGGCATGTTTTGTCGTCGTTGATCGTTGTGTCTCTTTTTGGGTCTGGTGAAAGCTGACCCGTTTCATGCGAGGAATTCTTGGAAACAAAATTGTGCTTGCAATCAGTTGAGAATCATTAAGAGACCAGGAATCTATATGGTTTGGGGATTTCACCTCCCAAATTAGCTTCGAAATGATGCGACAATGCGTCACGCAAGGGTCTAATTATTTGAAATCTTTAATGAGTTTTTGATATTGTGTTGTTGAACATTACATTTAATTCGAAAAAAAAACTTGGTTATGCCAAAAATAATAAAATAACATTCAATCGGAATTAATTTGAAGTGAGTTTTTGTTTAAAGAAACCTTTGGCAAATGATTAAAAACAAATTGAGAAATTAAATCCGTATGCGGTGAACATCCAATTCGAATAAATCGTTTCACTAAACTTCTCCTCCCAGTCCGAAAATTGTTCCTGGTTACCTACTTTTCCCAAACTGTGTACCGCTACCATCTGCGGCCGCCCCAAAACAGGAAAGTCATGACAATTAAGTTGTTTTGGTCCGAGAAATCGGCCCCGCCACGCAATGCAAAGTTGCAAGCTGCATCCTGCAAATCTTTCCATTTCTTTTGCGTTCCGGCGAGTGGCCTTCAAGCTTTCCTCTGCGTGGATTTGGATTCTGAAGGCTTGATTTGTTCAGCAGCTGCTACGTGTCTGTTGTTGTTGTTTTAAATGTGCTTGTTTTGCTCTACTTTTTTTTACCGGTATAAACCAGGCGAAAGTGTAAAAATGGAACTGAAAGTAAAATTGTGAATCTTTTTACGCATTTAGAAATGATTAATTTAATATATTTGAATAATGCAAATGGAGTAGTAGTTTATGCAACAAGTTGCAAAAAGAAGATTCCAAGATTAAATTTCAAAAGGTCCTACCCGCATAGGAAACCCATGACGGATACACGGAGAAAAAAGAGTTCCCAAAATCGTGAACAAGCGTTCATGAAAATGAGAACCACGAACAAAGTGTTCAAATCCCATGGTACGATTTCCAAAAACGTACCATGGGATTTGAACACCTTGTTCGTGGTTCCCATTTTCATAAACGCTTGTTCACGATTTTGGGAACTTTTTTTTCTTCGTGTAGGTTGTATTAAAAATTTAATCTAGATTTTTTCAGCACAAGTAGTACATTTATCCAATGAGGTTCGCCGAGTTCAAGTCAAGTTTTGCAACGAGCTCAATACAACATTTTTTGCAATTAAAAAAACACCCTTTGAGTGAAATTATAATTCAAATGTTCATGTATTTTGTCAATTAACCGTTTGAATAAAAAAAATTTGAAATGTATTACTTTTTGAAACAAGTGCTGAAAAGTTCAATTTTTCAGCTTCCATTTCAGTGCAGAAAAGTAGAACTTTTTAGCATTTATTTTGAAAAGAGTTAATATTCGATTTTGTTATTTTTGGCACAGAAAAATTCAAAAATGAAAGGAAAAGTAAGTAGTTTCACGACAGAATTTCAAAAATAAATAAAATAGGGGTCGTTCGCAAATTACTTTGACAACCAATGGAATAGAAGAATCTAGGGACCATCCATAAACCACGTGGACACTTTTTTGGGAATCTTTTACCCCCCCCCCCCTTCGTGGACAATTGTCCATACAAAAAAAACTTTTTTGTATGGATCGTGGACAATCGCCATACCCCCTAAAGTGTCCACGTGGTTTATGGATGGTCCCCTAAGTGTGTGACAGTATTAACGGGAGTGGAGTCATCATTAGTTTAAAATTGTGTTCATTACTACCTTCAACCAATCCCGAATGAATTACACAATCCAGATGACTTAAGCAGATTGCTCGAGATCGTGAAGAACATTCCACTGGCAGCCAATATCACCCCCTCCATTTACACAGCAAAATGTACTTTTTTTATACCACCGATCAAACCCATACAATATAATTTATATAATTGCACTTTGTTCGCGCCTCGCAAAACCGGTGCTTCTACCGGTCGGTGGCGGTTGATATAATTGCAGAAATGCCATTATTCATATTGGAAGTTTCCTTCGCGAGGGCCCACATCGACTCACGACGGCGGCGGCCAGTCAGTCACCAAACGCGACCAGGTTCATCAGCCGTCCGAGTTTTGCGCCAACAAATGATTGATAACGGTGACAATCAGTGTCACTTTTGCATACACTCGAGATGATAAACGAGCTCACGTCAAGCCGGACCCTCCCCGAACTCCTCCCAACTGGGGGACTTTCTTAACACCAACTCGCAGATTTAATATTAAACTCATTTTTACATCAAACACGGAGAAAAAAGAGTTCCCAAAATCGTGAACAAGCGTTCATGAATTTGGGAACCACGAAGAAAGTGTTCAAATGCCATGGTACGTTTTACAAAAACGTACCATGGAATTTGAACACTTTGTTCGTGGTTCCCAATTTCATGAACGCGTGTTCACGATTTCGGGAACTCTTTTTTCTCCGTGAACAATCGTAGAAAAAAGAGTCCCGTTTAAGCCCAAAGGGCAAAATTACTAGAGACGCCACCGTCACCGGGAGCACAGGAAGGACCGATCGATTTCAATGGGTTTTGTCCTTTTTTGAGCGTCGATATATTGCCTATTCAAACGATTATTGGCCATTCAGTGAGCGGCGGTGACGAAATGTAAAAAAACGGGCAGGAGGAAAATCTGTCCACTCTAGGAATTCCGCTGTCCCCGTCGTCACGCGATATCGTAAACAGCTGACGATTATTTAATGGACACGACCAAACTTTACAACTTTGCGATTGTTGCTGCTTTGGCGATGTCGTCAGTAACCCTTGATTTTAAAACAATTTTGTTTTCAATTTGACATCATGCTGGATTTATTTTAATCAATTATTTATAAAAACCAAAAATGTTTTTTTAGAAAAGTCTCAAAATTTTTGCACAAAAAATATAACAGAAATATTCTATCCATAAAGTACATCACGCTTCCGGGGGTTTGAGCTTGCATTTTTTGCTGATTTTAGCAGTGCGTACCATGTGGACGACGCCATTAATTTTTTTTTCAAAAGAAACAAAATTTGGATTTCAAATTTACATTAGAAATTCAAGGAGAGGTCCAACGCAATGAGAAATCAACTCGAAGCCTGCATTTAGCACATCTGCTGATTCACGCGAAACCTTCTTCATTATATTTGAAAATCCATTGTGAAACGGCAATGTATCATATAAACTTTGATTTTACGACAGATCATCTTTCATACATTCAAGTTTCATGATTTATACTCGAAAAAAGTTTAAAAATCTCGACTCTTTGGTAGGTTCGGTTCAATTTGTATGAATTTCTTCACTAATGTGATAAAGATAAACAGTTACCTGTTATTCAAAAAACTAAAAAATAAAAAAATAAAAACAATGAGTTCAAGATTTGTTAAAAACGTACAATTTCTACATTTCTCTGAATTTCAAATACTGAACAGTTCCTCACAAAATCGGCCGATCTCATGTCGTTTTGAGTTTCGTAAATTTAATTTATCCCAAATTTATAAAGCCTTCCCGCAGACCAAAACAGCATTTTTGCATAATTGGTTCGTCAATATAACACTTCATGCAATTTTGGCAGCTGTCCATAAAAAAAATCAATAATCTATATCCTGGGAAGGGATAATCCGATCAATTTGACGTCTTTAGCAAAGGTTTAGGAAATAATGAAGACAATTCTGATGCTGATTTTTTACCATTTTCAAAATTATATATTTCGCTTGAAATATTTCTGTTTGTCCTGGCCGGGTTAAAGCCATCCTTTGAGGACATAAAGGAATATTTCTTAAACACGAAAATGTTACTCCTTTTTTCCAAAAGTCAATTTTGAAATGCAAAATAAATTTGCAAACAAAAAGTACTCAACAACCTTTATTTTTTTTTAATTGTTCATCTTTTTCCATGTCCTGGAAACAATATTGTTTTGGCAAACTGGATAAAATCAATTAAATTTTCATTTTTGGACCTCGAAATTCGAACCATTTTGTCCAAAAATAAAACATGAATTGGTATATTTTTTTGTACAATGACCCTTTGTACGACGGCAAAAGATTTTAATAGGATTTTTAATTCAATTTTTAAAATTAAACTCCACGGCTCTTCTTTTCAGAAAGCAGGATGATTCTTGACAGCTCGTTCAAAGAGAACCGTAGTTGATCCAATGTCCAATGATGCATCGTCATTTTTTTTTGCATTAAAAAATTGTAAAAATGGTCACTCATGGTTTTTAATAGTGCTTTTCACTGCTTTGCATAAGAATTTACATTTACTGAGATTAAGCATACACCCACAGGAAAAATATATATCAAAATATGTCATAGTGGATTTGCTATAAAAAAAACCTGGATAACAGATTTTGCAGCAAATCCGTACACAGAAAAAAATGATGGTAATATGCATCAGGAAATGGTGACAGATTTTGCGTTAAAAAAAAATTGCCGCGGAAATGATGAATTTTCATCTGTTTTTAATGAATATTCACCAGGTTCACATTTTTACACATTTTTTATGTAATATTACTCAAAAAACGTTACTAAATCCACCTTTAGGTGGTTGGTGCTTTCCTCGCATGCACAAAGTGAATCACTACACAGCCTCAAAAAAGTGTATAAATAACATAGGGTTGTCAGATCTTTAATCTTTTGGGCTCGTTGGGTCTTTTTATTACCTATCCAACGATGGGTCACATGATAGATCCGGACATTCATCAAAATATTTGAGATCCGCCATCAAAAAAGTGTATGAATAACACTAAAGTGATCATAACTTTTGATAGGGTTGACTGATCTTTAAAATGTTGGACGCGTTGGAAAGGTATTTTAAATACCTTTCTAAAAATGTATAGCATGACGGGTATTCTTACAAAAACCACCGTTTTTACAATTTTCCGATGTTAAGCTGAAATCGTTTTTTTAGCATAACTTTTGAAATACTTTTCTAAACTTCATAATATTGACTAAGGTCCTATGGGACCCAAGACGAATCGAATGAGACCAAAACAGTCCAAATCGGTTCAGCCAGTCCAGAGATAATCGAGTGCATATTTTTTTGGTGCACGTACTCACATCCAGACACACGCACAGACATTTGTTCAAAATTTGATACTTAATCGATAGGTATGCGTGAAGGTGGTTTTACGAGGTCGAATAAAGAAGTTCATTTTTCGAGTGATCGCGGCAGGTGAGGTGAGGAAGGCAAAAAGAGGTAATATTCAACCTACCAAATTTTCAACATTCCAAAATTCAACTTTTTTTGCTGTGTTCCATTTTAACCCTTACATTTGAAAAGGCCCTTGCACACTTTTTTTTTACCTTATCAAGTGTGTGGGTTGGTCACAAATTTGGAAGTACAGTGGACTCTCTGGCTGTCGATCTTCTCGATATCAATATTGCTCCAGCTGTCAATAAATTTTTCAGTCCCTTCAAATAGATTGCTTTGATTTTCCGTTCTATAATTTGATAACTCCCGCTCTCGACGGTCCCTTCAATATCGACAACGAGAGAGTCCACTGAATTTTTTTCTATTGAAAACTTTATAAAAGCATATTTTTTTTATATTGAACACTGGACGCATATTTTTTTAAGACTTTTTACCACTGTTAAAACTTAAAATGATGAATATGAACGAAAAACCAAAGTCGCTCGAGGCGGGGTTTGATCCTCCGTTCTTTAGATTGGTAAGCAAAAATGCTAACCACTACCCTAGTAACATTTTTAAACTTACAGGTTTTATCAGGGTTCTGGAAACCCTCTTACGGCCTAAATAGGCTTTTATGGCCTACTTAAAACCTAAAATGTTACTAGGGTAGGCCATGACGACTTGGTGAGCTTGGAAAGGAATTAGGAATACTGTTAAAGAGAGCGAGTTGTGGCACTATAACCATGGCAAGTAGTGTCCAAGGCATTCGTGGAAATACAATGTCCCATCCCAGAGGGTGCCGGAGTACCAAACCTTCTTAGCATGGTGCTCCCAACGAATACAACCAAATCTGTGTCCCCACGCTTCTTGCTCCCCTGTCGATTCAGAATTGTGTTGTTTTCGAACACTCAGTGCTCAAACTCAACCCAATTGGGACGTGGCGTTACATCGTGCTGCCACCTGGTTTTTTTAAGCGCAAGAGTGTAAAAGTGCTGAGTCATCGTCTAAAAATAGACGGCGTCCTATCTCGCCCAGCAAAATGAAGTCGATAAAGTAGTCGGTTTCGATGAGAAAAAGTGGAAAACGTGGTCTAAAAATAGCGACGCCATCTCCCTATTACGAGTCATCTGTGCGATAAGGCTTTACGCAGTAGGCCTGGCCGCTTTAACACTTTTAGCCCCAACGGGGTCAAAAAAGTTGGAAATGCAATTCCACCGGCTCATACAACCCTTGGAAAAAAAATATGGAAATGTCTTTTTTATTATAACTTTAGGTAGACGCATCTGTTTTGGATCTACCTTGATGGAGGTGATTTTTGACATTTTTCCGGATTGAATGCAACGAGAATCATCCAAATCGGTTTAGTTTTCGCCGAGATACAGCCGGTTGAAGTTGCATTTCTAACTTTTTTGACCCCCTTGGTGCTTCGCGTAAGTCTTGACCCCGTTGCACAGTGTTCGGAATTACCACGTTTTCAATAAGATTCCGCTTGAAAACTATAAATGGATTGATTAAAAAATTTCGAATTCAAATTGAGATATCTTAAAATAGACACTGATAGACACGGAGATATTTTCAGGAAATGTAGTTGAAAGTGTGTACTTTCAGGTACATTGTTCGGGTTTGCGCCAAAATGCGCCATTTTGAAAACATAGCATCTTGAAAATAGACTCAAAATAACTTAAAAATAGTTATAACTCCTCAATAAAGGCTTAAAACATTTTGCTGTAATCGGCAAAGATGTGTAATTTTATATCATTAACAACTCTTCAGAAGATAGTATTCCGCTAAAGAACAAACATTTTGAGTTATCACCAAAAAAGTGATTTTTGGACCATTTTTACAAAAATGGCATATATCTCGAGTAGATTAAGAGCTACAAATTTGGCGCCTTCGACAAACTTTCATAAAATTTTCTCCTCTACAACTTTGCCGAAGACACCAAAGCCCTTTAACGTCATCCAACAAAGTTAGTTTTTGTCACCCTGTGTGTCAATAACTTCAAAAGATAGCCCTTATCAAGTACAACAACTCTTTCGAAGACACTATTTGGCTAGGACGTCAAATAAAGTTATCAATTTATTCCAGTGTTAACGCTTGAGTTGTTTCAATGCAATCTAATGCAATGGCGCACTACAAATATTAACAAATGACAAGAAGAGTGCTAGGCGTCATCTAACCTAAGGCACTCTCCGGGATCCCTTCGAAAGATTGGCTGCGTAGGGTCTGATTAGATTTGATTAGATTAGATTAGATTAGATGTCTATTTAGTAGTCTTTTTGTATGGACAGCTGCCAAAACTTTATGAAGACTTGTACGGACGAACTAATTATGCAAAATGTTTTCTTTGATCATAGAAAAGATACACACAAAGTTTCATTAAAATACAAAAAAAAATCGTTGTCCTAAGGCTCAAATTTTTTTTCTCCAGATGTTTTTTTTAATGGTTTAGGAATTATTACCTGAATAAGACAAGCATAGGAAAAATTACATTGAAAATGATAAACCCTTCAAGGGTTAGTCTGACCATCCCTGTCCATCGTCGTCACCGTCGTCGCCGGATGGCGTTTGACTCTAAATAGACAAAATCTATTATGCTTGAAACGGCGAAGCTTCAGAGCCAAGTGGCAAGTCTCGCGTACCGTTGCGGAATTTAAAGCCAAACAAAGGCACTCCTTCGGACGACCGTTCCGTCCGCCAGCTCCAATCGCGCGGCCAGTGCAAGTCCCACGACGACGGACGATTAGATCGATTGCGATTGCGCGCACGATCGATACCCGCCGCCGCATTTGCGAGAGATCTCGTTGACGTTGTGCTAGCTTGGGCCAGGTGTCGTTTTTAGGTTAATTATATTTGAGAATTGGAGATGATCAAAAACACAAACTAGACAAGGGAGCACCATTCCGACGACAAGATGCCCAATACCTTGATATGTGAGTGAGAGTCGCGTTCGTCAATCCGCGTGAGTGATGTAAAGCGATACTATTCTCTGTGTCTACTAAAACATGGTCATCGCTGGCTGATGCCAACCCTTTTTTGAGACTAGGCGGACTATCTGTGTTAGGCGCATTCTTCGCGCAGTCTCACGTGTGCAGTTTCACCACCAAGTTGGCGCTGCTGCTTGAATAAATCAATCAAATAAAGGAGACTGTCCTCGAGGGGCCACTATTCATCGGTCATCGTCATCATCATCTTGGGACATGGGAAAGGGCCCCTCTCGGAATGGAAATCATATCTTGTTGTGGACATCACCGCGTGATGTCAAGATCTGGGCCCGAGTGATTGCCTAATCGATTAGGATCTTAAGTTGGATGGGACCCTTGAGATGATTGGATCGATGAAGGGTTGTACAGCCTGTTTGTCTTTGCTCAGAATCACTTTCTACAGCTGGATGATTGTATTAGATTGCACAGATAAGTATTTAGTTTTTCCCCATCAATGTTAATTTAAAAATTTCTTTTTGTTTTTATTGTCTCTTTTTTTGCTGTAAATACTTGAATTTAAAAAACATTGCATGCAGCTCCTTCCTGTTTTCATCACTGCCCAAAATTGGTTCCGCAAAATAAAAATCCAATACTCAAAAAAAAAACTTGCAGAAATTAAAGAAGGAGAATTCCCCAGTACCTGTGCACGCACTGTGTAATTTGGGGTACTTAGGGCGGACCTGATTCCTCGCAGGTCCCAGAACCAGCTGCTTCCCATGAATATCTGCCCGTGGCCGAGTGGAATCTGTCGAAAAGAAGAAATAAAGAAAGAAAAGTCCTGTGGAACCCGAAATAAAAACAAGACCTTTCTTTTTCGGACCGTGTCCCCATTCTCACGGATTGGTTGTGCGTTTGTGCGTATACCTGAAAACCTCCGAAGGAAGGTGCAAGAAACGAAAGGTGAAATTATTTAAAGGTTTTTACTTTCCTTTTTCCCCGCGGAGCACACCACCGCTGCATTTCTCAGCCGCGAAGATTGAAGGATTCTCGCCCCCGGGAGGACGAAGATCTGGGACGCGGTTGGCGGAGGGGATGATTTATGCAGGAAGGATGTTACAGATCAACGGTAAGTTGTTACGCTGTCCAATGTGTCCCTTGCTCTTACATCAAATGGTCCTCGTCGTCGTCGTCTTTATTGTGCGTTGCGTCGGGGAAGAAGATGTTCCCATGGCTTGAACAGGACAGAAAAGTGGGGAAAGATCATCAGTGATGGAACTGTGTCATTGGTTTTTTTTCGAGTTGTTTACTTTCTCCGGTGAGGTCTGGTTTTGGTTAGTAAGGATGGGAAGGACTTACAGTTTGGACACCTGTCCCGATCAAATTGGATGGACGCTCTGCGTTGAAAAATACATATATTTGAAATTTTGATGTTACAGCTATTATCACAAAAAAAAAACATATCCTCTATCCGATCGAACACAGAATATGATCGAATGTTTCAAGAACCAAATATGTTAGTTCTGTTTACAAAGAGAAATTGTTGAAATTCTGATTTGTTCTTGAAACGTACTCTAAAAAAATTTTAAGTCGTGAAAAGTTTAGAGGCTTTTGAGACTAAAAAACATTTCAGAAACAATTTATTTTTATTAAGAGTTTCAAAACAAAAAAACATTACAATAACTAACATCTATTATTCATATTAGACACAACCAGTTAAAGTTAAATCAACATCAACCATTTATAGAGCAATTCTCTACGATATAGGTCTTTTTTAAAATTTTAATCTATGTATTTTTTATCCGGCTGAAACTTTTTGGATTCCTTCGGTATGCCCAAAAAAGCCATTTCGCATCATTAGTTTGGCAGCTGCCCATGGGGGTGGCCCAAATCCGAGCTTTCTCGGGGCTACCCCCTGAAATCAAAGATTGACCCATCACTAGGCAAAATTCCAAATTTGAGCTCATTCTGACCACAGGAAACCCTCCCTTCAATCGCTTGAAGTTTGTATGGGACCATCCATAAACCACGTGGACACTTTTTCGGAAATCTCAAACCCCCCCTCCCCCCTCTTCGTGGACAAATGTCCATACAAAAAAAAAAATTCATGGAGCGTGGACAATCAAGTTACAGCCATATTTAGGTAACTTTTTTGAAAATAGGCGCAGTTTTTTATACCCATGTTTGCCCACTTTAGAAAAAAAATATGATTGAAAAGCTGAGAAAATTCTCAAAATTTTGCTTTTTTTGAACTTTGTTGATACGACCATTAGTTGCTTAGATATTGTCATGCAAAGGTTTAAAAACAGTAAAATTGAAGTTTTCTAAGTCTCACCCAAACAACCCACGATTTTCTAATGTCGATATCTCAGCAACTAATGGTTCAATTTCCAATGTTAAAATATGAAACATTCGCAAAATTGTCCGATCTTTCCGAAAACAATATTTTTATTGGTTTTTTAATCAAGACTGACATTTTAAAAATCCTAATTTTGAATGTTTGGCCGTTTCAAAATGTAAGTATTGATTGAAAAAATTTGAAAATATTTTTTTCTAAAAGATCGGAAAATTTCACGATTGCTTCATATTTCAACATGGGTAATTCTCTACCAACTCACACGAAATCGGGAAAAGTTGCCCCGACCCCTCTTCGATTTGCGTGAAACCTTGTCCTAAGGGATAACTTTTGTCCCTAATAACGAATCCGAGGTCCGTTTTTTGATATCTCGTGACGGAAGGGCGGTACGACCCCTTCCATTTTTGAACATGCGAAAAAAGAGGTGTTTTTCAATAATTTGCAGCCTGAAACGGTGATGAGATAGAAATATGGTGTCAAAGGGACTTTTATGTAAAATTAGACGCCCGATTTGATGGCGCACTCAGAATTCCGAAAAAAACGTATTTTTCATCGAAAAAAACACTAAAAATGTTTTCAAAATTCTGCCATTTTCCGTTACTTGACTGTAAATTTTTTTGGAATATGTCATTTTATGGAAAATTTATAGTACGTTTCGAATTAGCATTGACCCAGAAGGGTCATTTTTTCATTTTAAACAAAATTTTCATTTTAAAATTTCGTTTTTTCTAACTTTGCAGGGTTATTTTTTAGAGTGTAACAATGTTCTACAAAGTTGTAGAACAGACAATTACACAAATTTTGATATATAGACATAAGGGGCTTGCTTATAAACATCACGAGTTATCGCGATTTTACGAAAAAAAGTTTTGAGAAAGTTGGTCGTCATCGATCATGGCCGTTCATGGTCACCCGCGACAGACACGGACGACGAAACAAAGAGAAACGCAAAAAGTAACTTTTTCAAAACTTTTTTTTGGTAAAATCGTGATAACTCGTGATCAGGGTTGCCACATTTGATTCTGTATTTTTGAGGGTCAAAAATCTGTATATCTGTATCAGGGGGACGAAAATCTGTATTTGGAATCTGTATTGAAATTTTTAAACAATTTTTCAAAAAACAAAATATTCTAAATTGTTTTTTAATGCATAAAAATGCTATACAATCTAAAAATTAATGTTTAGGCTCATCCAGCAATTGAAAAAAAATATTTAAAAAATTAAAATTACTTAATTTTAATAAAAAATCGGGAAAATCTGTATATCTGTATGTTTTTCTTAAAATCTGTATTTCTTCATATACAGATTCTGTATGACCTCATCACCTCAAAAATCTGTAAAATACAGATAAATCTGTATTTGTGGCAACCCTGCTCGTGATGTTTATAAGCAAACCCCTTATGTCTATATATCAAAATTTTTGTAATTGTCTGTTCTACAACTTTGTAGAACATTGTTACACTCTAAAAAATAATCCTGCAAAGTTAGAAAAAACACGAAATTTTAAAATGAAAAATTTTGTTCTAAATGAAAAAATGACCCTTCTGGGTCAATGTAGATTTGAAAAGAACATTAAATTTCCCATAAAATAACATGTTCCAATTTTTTTTACAGTCGAGTAGCGGAAAATGGGAGAATTTTTAAAACGTTTTTAGTGTTTTTTTTCGATGAAAAATACGTTTTTTCGGAATTCTGAGTACGCCATCAAATCGGGTGTCTAGTTTTACATAAAAGTCCCTTTGACACCATATTTCTAATTTCTATCTCATCATCGTTTCAGGCTGCAAATTATTGAAAAACACCTCTTTTTTCGCATGTTCAAAAATGGAAGGGGTCGTACCGCCCTTCCGTCACGAGATATCAATAAACGGACCTCGGATTCGTGATCAGGGATAAAAGTTACCCCTTAGAACAAATTTTCACACAAATCGAAGAGGGGTCGGGGCAACTTTTCCCGATTTCGTGTGAGTTGATAAAGAATTACCCATAAAAATAAAAATAAAGTGTAAGCCTTATCCTACAATTTTGCCTAAGACACCAAATCGATCAATAACTTCCTTCAAAAGGAACAAATTTTTAGAATTTTGATGTATCATTTTTGTATGGACAGCTGCCAAATTTGTATGGAAAATTGTTTGGGTAATTTTTTCTACCAACTCACACGAAATCGGGAAAAGTTGCCCCGACCTTAAGGTAACTTTAAACTCTGATCACTAATCCAAGGTCCGTTTTTCGATACCTCGTGACGGAGGGGCGGTACGAGCCCATTCATTTTTGAACATGCGAAAAAATAGGTGTTTTTCAATAATTTGCAGCCTTAAACGGTGATGAGATAGAAATTTGGTGTAAAAGGGACTTTTATGTAAAATTAGAAGCCCTTTTTAATGGCGTTATAAGAATTCCGACAAAAAACTATTTTTCACCGAAAAAAAACAATAAAAAAGTTTTAAAAATTCTCCCATTTTCCTTTGCAAGACTGTATAGACAGCTGCCAAATTTGTATGGAAAATTATATGGACAAACTAATGATGCAAAATGGCTGCTTTGGGCATAACAAAAACCAAAAAAGTTCTAGCCGGATTTAAAAATACAAAAAAAATCGAATGATCGAAATCTCAGAGAATTGCTCAACAGTCTTCAAAACAACTTAAACGACTCAAAATCTTCTCATAATCTCCCAAATACGCTGCCTAAGTACGATCAACTTTCCAACAGCATCTCTTCTATGAAAAGTAGCAATCTCCAGCACCAAAGCGGTTCCTCCCAGCGCAGCTCCCCAGGCCAGTACCCACCAAATCGAGATCAGATCGTCAAAAGTGAGCACCAGATGCTGCAATTCCTCTTGTCGTATGTAATTTTTCCTCTCCTGTTGCTCCCAACGGCTCCAGATGCTGGCTTCAATCAATTTGTAGTACACTATTTTAAACTCCTCGGTGAAGATACTGGACGGTAGAAATACGTTACTGAGGAGCATCGTTGTGGCCACATCCGGAATCAGGTAGAAGATGGGTTGTCTTGATGTGGGATCCAGATTTTGATTCGAACCGACGAACATTTGCGCAAAATCGCAAAACGCCAGATAACTTTCACTGGTTGAGAAGTTGTTGAAGAGTTTGTGATAGTCTAAAGTGTGGGGATTCAGGGTAGGAAAGAAAGGGCTCCGAGTGTTGGGCTCACCGGAAGTAACTGCAGCATAGTTAAGTTTGTCAAATTCTTCAAAAGATCTTAAATGAGGTTGAAATTTGGTGTTCATCATGAAAGCTATCATTTTGTTGGAATAACACTCACAGAGGATAAACATCAACCAGAACAAGACCATCAGAAAAGCTCGTTCAATCCTTGACGGTCTTGGTGATACTCCAAACAGAATCTGCAAGCAAATTGGCTCCTGGAACCAACTTTCGTATGTCATGTTGAACGCTGTTATGAATGCAATTATCAGTATAATTAAAAACCATAAAGATGATTCAAATGGTTTCAACAAATGATGCACGTATGGTCCAATGACTTGCTCGGGAACAAGAAGACACATCTTTTCTAGACTGTATTCTGATATAAACTCAAATCCGGGGTACGATATTGTCGGTACGCTCAACATCACATCGATTTGATTCTCAACAGACCATTTGACAGCATTTCGTTTTTTATGGTCCGGCAAAATCCACTGTAAAGTGGCATTGGTGAACGCTGTAAACTCCTTCAAAAACATGTAGTAGACACCTCTCTGGATCTTTTGCTTTCGACGTGATTCGGGGATTCTTTCCGGTTTCTCAACTCTGAACGGCCAACCATTTACTTGCAAGCGATGTCTGTTCTTCTTTTGGGTAAAGGGAACAGTTTGATCAATCAAAAGATTGTGCCAATATATGTCCCGACGAATCATCAGCAGTGACGTTAGGATATTGTGATCTCTTACAAACTTTCTATAACGATGCACTATTTCGTCATTAGATACATCATCAACTGAAATAAGCACAATCCAAGCAAATCTGTTGAGTGCTTTAAAACGAAAAAGCCCTTCAATAATTTGGTCCGATTTATTCCGCGACAAGGGACTAACAATAACAGAACACACTCGAAATGTAAATTTCGCATCACTGGATGCTATCAATCGATGAACATGGAATGATTCTGCCGATCTTACCAATAACATTTCTATTGCATCACACCAGCTACGATCGTTTAAGGCGATATTCACAACGCAAATTTCAGGTGATTCTCTACCTGAGATTTGAGAAAAATTCAGCGAAATAGCACTTTGAAGGATGGCAATAAGTGCCACTATTGCAAGTGTAAAAACTTTCATGTTGAATGATTCGGAACTTGACATGCTCGTTGTTGATAAAATAGTCTTGTTTTTGAGTAAGTTGCTGCTTTACCTGAAAAAGTTCCGATCAACAATATATAACGACAATTGTTAAAATTACAACAGTCTTACTGTTGCTAGTGCCCTAGGTAACAGCAGCCGCTCCAAATGGGTTACTGTGGGACAAGTCGGGCATCTATATTTCGTAAAAAATAATTCTGCAACAAAGTAAAACTGGAAACGTTACGATTAAATCTAAACAAACTGAAGGCACTCATAGGCGTTCTAGAGGCAAAACAGAACATTTTTTATGCCGTCAACTTGGACAAAACGAGACTGACTGAATGAAGACCCCGAGTAGACGGAAATAACTTGGGAATAACATTTTTTGATATTTGAAAATACTAAGCCAATAACATTTTATGTTATTTATAACAAGATTTGTTATTCGTCGTTATGATTTTTTTTGTTATTGGAATGTTATTGTAATAACAGACTAATAACATTTTTAGTTATTCTTCGAACAAATCTTTGTTATTAATTTTTGTTATTTTAACAACTAATCCGATCATCCCAATAACAGTTGGAGTTATTCTTCCATAACAAAAAATGTTATTCCAAAGTTGTTTTGGCTTTCAACCAATATCAGACCAATAACAAATTTTGTTATGATAACATTAACCATTATTAAACCATTATGCAGAAATGGATTTTTCAGGAAGATTCCATAACACTTTTTGTTATTTTAACAGAATTTGTTATTGAAATGGCATGAATTTTGTTAATACCGTCTGCCCGGGACGCCGTTTTTGCCTTCCTTTCCTCACTGAGGCAAGGCTATAACACTCCTAGATATACCTTCACGTATACCTATCGACTCAGAATCAAATTCTGATCAAATTTCTGTGGGGATGTGTGTAGACATGATTTTTTTCCACAAGATTATCTCAGAACTGGCTGAACTGATTTCCGTCTTATTCTGTTCGTTTTGGGGTCCCCTAAGACCCTATTGAATTTTATTCTGTTTAGTGAAGTACTTCTAAAGTTATGTCATAGAAAAGTTTTTTTGTAGCTACAAAAAAGGGTGATTTTTTGCATAACTTCAAAGGCCGGGTCTTTTTTTCTTACGCGCAAGAGTCGCGCAGCATGCATATCGCCCGGTTGCCACATTGCTTAAACAGTGTCTGCGTCTCTTCTGGAAAAAAGTCTGTATTAATTAAGTTGCTGTATACATCATTTTGTCTCGACAAAGATTTACACGAACTTTTTACTGAAATATACAACTCATAAGACATTGTTTACTAAGACTAGGGGGACAGCATGCAATTCCATCGTGCACCTAATGTTGGCATATCAGCACTTATATATTCAATTACATTTTGGAGAGTTGGTTAAAAAAAATTGAAATTGCTGTTTTGGTAAAATCAATAATTATAAAAAAATAAATGAAAAAATAAATAAAAGCTAAATAAAAAAATAAAATAAAAAAAAATAATTTGTAAATACAACATGAATGTGAGGAAGGCACCAACCACCTTTAAGGTGGATTAAGTAACGTTTTTTTAACAAAATAGATATTTTGTGAATTTTTTTACCGTAAACCGGGGTGACATTGAAAGGATTTCAATTTATTTTTGGAATATTGTCCAACTGGTAAGGTTTTTCTCAAGCCTATTATTTTTAAATCATGTACTGGGGTAGGCAACACAAGGTCCATGCACCATTAAAAAATAATTAAATGATGTTTGAAAAAATAATTGTGTTCACAATTCTTATTTTGAATTCCAGGATGACTTTGATAGTCAGAGTTTTTCTTGTTAAAATCGGATAAAAGGTGTTCAAACTTTATTTTTACATCAATTGTATCATCAACAAGACTGCTGATTAGGGTGGCTTGAAGTTGTATGGGAAAATTTCAACACGGACTAATTCAATCAGAACAGGCATTTTCCGGTTCCATTTGGGCCCCCAAACAATCCCCCAAAATTTGGGAGCGATTGGGTTTAACCTATCTTTCCTCAAAGCGATTCAAATTTGTATGAAAATTTGTAAGAGAAAACCCTCTGTTTTACATTTTAATTTTGAAATTTTCATTTTTCACTGAATTTAAAAACTAACAACGTAGAAGTATAGTCCTGAATGTCCTCTAAAACTTTTCCGAAGAAAGTATGGTCCTATCAAGCTTCTGGAAAAAGATACAGAGTTTTTAAAAGAGGCATTTCAAAATAAGTGCTGAAAATTATATTTCTTGCCAACACTGCCAGTACTTCGGTATATATTTCGAAATCATATTTTTAACGTAATAAGGAAGCAACCTAGCAAAATTGTGTTTTTAGGAAAGTTGTTGTATATGAATGTGGCTTTTATTTAAAATTATTGACATGCAGGGTGACACACCGACAGGGTGTCAACCGAGCTCTAACTTCTACGGGTGACCTTTTGAAGCGTTGGTGTCTTAGGAAAAGTTGTTGAGCTACTTATTCCAAGACATTTTGACATGGTGTTAACCCATTTCTAGCTTCTTTTTAAAACCTTTTTGATCACTGTAAAGTGGAAGAAAAAGGGCAAAATTAGGAATGCTACGCAAGATGAACAAAAAATCGTAAAAAGTCAGTTTTTCACATAAAATTTCGCATGATTTCCGACAGTTTGAATCGCTTTGCGGAAAGCCGGATTGAACCCAATCGCTCTCAAATTTTGGGGGGTTGTTTGGGGGCCAAAATGGAACCGGAAAATGCCTGTTCTGAAAAATCGATCATAACGAGCCACCCTACTGCTGATATAGTTGATAAGAAAAATAAGTTTATAGTTAAATAACTAAGTTTATAAGCTTTTTAACAAAATTTATATAAATATTAGGTAAAATTCTTAAAAAGTCTGAATTTGTCTACAATTTGTTAAAACTAGTTTTGTTTATAAAATCATCGATTAATATTGCATTTTAAACTGAATTCGAAGCTCGAATCAAAAGTTTTCACATTTTATATGAAATTTATTCTGGTGAAAATGCCTACAAATTTGAAGGTTTTATTTAATTATGTTACTTGATATTTAACATTTACTAACTTATTTATTTTTTAAGCTTATTTTACCTTCTCTTAGTGGAAAATAGTCCAAAGAATCCGAAAATGCATTCCGTTTTCCAATTTGAAATCATGTTCATTGAAAAAATCATATTTTATATACATATTAAGGATAACTAACTTTTAAAACTTTTCAAAATTATATGAAAACTGTCTCTAAATTACTTTGAACACTTCTCAATCACGGTCCACGGTGTGTTTTCTAGAACAACCTTTTCAGGAAAAATAGTCATCGCTACTTTCAAATGTTTCTTATAGGAAATTTTCTCAGCTTTCCAATGCTTCTCAGAGCGAAATGTTTTATCGTGAAAATTCTGAGATATCTTAATTTTAAGTTTTTGGTTTTAAATTCCTTCAAAATTTATCGGAAACTTTTTAATAACATGTCAGGAAACATGTCAAATGATGTGTTTTATGTGTCATTTACTCACCAAAATGTGCAAAATAAAACAAGAAACAAATTTGTACAAAGTTGCAAATCGCTAAACATTTTGAAAATTATATTTTTTACTGTGTTTTTGATTTTTCGGGATTTATTCAGTAATTAAAAGCAGAAAACCGTATTTAAAGAAAAAAAACTAAAATTACCAGATTCTTACATTATTTTTATGAGCAAATATGATATTCCCTTAAACAAAAATGAACCAGGAACAAAGATACGAAACATGATTTAAAATCGAAAATGTACTACAGATTACTGTTGCAAACGTCAAAAGTAATATTTTCATGAGCAAGAAGTAAAAATATAATTTTTGCAATTCCGTCGTAAAACTACTTACTTTTCCTGTCATTCTTGAACGACGAAATAGCCTACTTTTCTGTACCAAAAATAACAGAATCGAATAGCAACACTTTTCAAAATAAATGCTGAAAAGTTCTACTTTTCAGCACTCAAATGGGTGCTGAAAAGTTGAACTTTTCAGCACTTGTTTCGAAAAGTAACACTTTTCAACATTTTTTTGATTTAAACGATTTATTGACAAAATACATAAAAATTCACTCAGTGTGTGTTTTTTGGAATTGCAAAAAATGTTGTATGGAACTCGTTGCAAAACTTGATTTTTTCAGCACTCTTCGTATTTATCCAACTCGGTGAACCTCGTTGGATAAATGTACGACTCGTGCTGAAAAAATCCTCTTTTTGCAACTTGTTGCATAAACTTCTATTTCAGTATTAAAGAAATAGTCTAGCGTGACGTCACAGTCTCACGTACCCCCCCTCTCCCTCTTGTCACACTTTGTCATTTATTTTGAAATTGCAAAACGGAATCGCAAAAAATATTTTTTTGCAATTCCGTCGTGAATTCTAGTAATACCCTTAAAAATACTACATACTATACTAAGGGTACAGTGTGTAATACCCTTAAAAATCTCAAACCTGTGAAAATTTCCCTAGTATCAGCTGAATCCTAGCTAAATCAAAGCAGACAGCTGATATTTGCACATATTTTAATTTAAATATTTTTATGATTTTAATTTCTAAACGGAAATAGTTTCATAGTAAGGGGTGCTACTATCTGGAACCAACTTCCTAACGCGATTAAAAACATTCAAACCATTGCAGGTTTCCGCAAAGAATGCATCACTTGGTTTAGAGGATAAATTAATTAAAATGACATTAGTTTACACTGATCAGGAGTTTAGAATTTAATGAATATTTTAGAGATAATGCTTTTCCGGTTCTCAACAAAGTGTAGTAATTTAAAAGGATATTTCCTTACTCTACATGAATAATACATAAATGAAATGAAAAAAATGAAATAAATAAAACCCTTATATTGAAAAACTCGGTTAAAACTTAATTTTTAAAATGTTTAGTGATTTGCAACCTTTTACAACGTTGTTTCTTGTCTTATTTTGCACATTTTTATGAGCAAATGAGACATAAAACACATCATTTCACAAGTTTCCTAAACTGATATTGAAAAGTTTCCAATAAATGATAAAGGAATTTAGAACAAAAAACTTGAAATAAAGATATCTCAGAAATATCTTGATGAAACATTTCACTTTTAGAAGCACTGGAAAGCTGAAAACAATTCCTTTAAGACACATTTGAAAGTGGCGGTGACTATTTTTTCTCCCAGAAATCACGCCGTGCGGTCAGTACGTTTCCATTCCAAAAAAAATCCATACCAAAGAAAAATCTCAAACAATAGGTTACCCCGTTTTACGGTACTAACAGATACCAATCAAAAGTATCAAAATATATTGTTCAAAACATGTTATCATCAGCTGTCCCAATTCGCTCCAGATGACGGTGCTGCAACATATCAATATGCAAGATTGTTCTGCTATTCCCAGTACATTTTGCTGATGTCGATCTTTGATATTTAAATACTATGGTGAGCATATCATTAGATAGAATTTCTAAAACATTTCTTGCTTCTGAAAGGAAAACCCGAAGGCATTTACAAAACTAATCCAGTATATTGTTCAACTAATGTTCAACAGGTCGTGGATTTTACCGATGGCCCCAAAAAATTTTAAACTCTTCAGTTTTTAAGCCATAAACAAATGATATCAATTTTTTAACCTCTCTCATTTGTCACCCGCTGGATCCTTTCACTGACGGTAACTCATCGTATAGATCAACGGCAGACTTAGTGCAATAAAATAATAAAGTATATTGCCAGTTTCCATTAAAGTGACGCGGAGAACTTCTGGCGTTCCCTACCATAAATGGGTGAACCTTGGGCGGAGAAAGCACTCTGGAACACGCACCGCACAATAATGCTGATGCAATTGACTCCAAAGCATTCATTTTTCTATTGCTACGACCCTGGTTATTACAAGTTATAGTTGAGAGGGGGGGGGTCACCATAAGCTATTTATTATACATTAAAGTATTACTATGGATATGGCTAATATCAGCCGAACTCCCTCACCAAATAGAAGCAATTGTAGGAGAGCGTGGAGTATAATAGAACAGTGAATTGTTCTAAGTAAACAAAAACATCGTGTGAATGACTAAAAAATAGCATTTTGATAATCATTTTAATATCCTTCCCTCCTCTACTAGTAAGTGACAAGCAGGGCTACCCCCCTATTCTAGCCTGGCACGACATATCAAATGTCACACTCATAGTTTTCCTTCTGGACTCGGACCAAAAAAGGGGACCAACGGGAACGCCTGCCTAGTGGCATATGTGAAACCTGGAATGTGTCAACTGGTTATCAGATTTGGTCACGCCGCCGCGGGCTGGAATCAGGAGTTGGGACTCGAGGCCACGCTAACGAACCTTGTTGCTCCCCAATGGTGAGTGTGTGTGTTTGTGTGTGTGTGTTTTTAGTTGTATTTTGAGGTTGCCTGTTTTAAACAAAAATCAGGGTTGCGAAAGAGCGAGTGCTCACGGAAGGCGTGAGTTTGTATCAGGTAGCTCATGCTCGCTCGCGCTCACTTGAGCGTTTTGCGCTCACGTGAGCTGGTGAGCCAAAGTAGGTAGTTTTTGTTTGTCTTGTAGAAGCAGCTATGCGTTTGAAATGAACTTTCAAATCATCAAACCATCCACTTTAACGACCCCCAGGTCTTTTGTGGTCTCTTTTAAAAGTTTCAGCTCGAACCTAGGAGTTCAAAGGACTTGAATTGGGAAAGCACCCCAACCTATTTTTACTCCAAGGAACCTTCCACTCAAGGTTCGATTGCGAGTCCAACTGCCAAATTTACTGAACGGAATTATTTTTTTAATGGTAGCTCATTCTGACACGCACTCTGGAAAGGTAGTCAAAAAACTGTTAAGGTACATAAAAAAGTTTAATGTAAACATAAACCTTCTTAAATCAATTCATTGTTTTGTAAGCTTTTCTATGGGTTTCAGGCTCTTTTGTTTGGTTGGGGGCCAATCAGTGTTGTTTTGATATTCTCTGCACCGAACACAGCCGAACACGTTTTTGTGTTTACACACTCGCGATTGACATTCTCCTTTTCTCTCTCATTCCCGCTTCCACGATTATGCTACCGCAACAGCGTTTAACCACAAAAACCGACACAAAAACAATTTCACAAACGCAGTTTAACGGGACGTCATGCGTGGTCGGCTACTAATCGCCATCTCGCGTTCTCTCATTGCAGTTTTCGGAGAAATTGAGAGACTCAGCGGTGAGAGCGCAATGTCGAGGAAAAGGGGAGAAGTGACAGAGAGATAATGCTATCGCTAGGAATCACGAGATACACGAAGAGATCTCACAAGCTATAGTGACGGCAGCTATGCTCTCATATGTTTTTGGTGCAGAGATAATGATAGCTTTTTTATCACTCATTAGCAACACTGGCGCCAATACCCTTCCCACAGCACCGTCTCTTCTTATCTTAATTTTTATTAAGGTAAGGCCTATTAATTCAAAAATATTTATATTTTCAACTCTGACTGTAGGTCTTCAAAATGATTTGACCATTGCGATTCCAACCAATTATTCAAAAACATAGTTAATGAAAATAAAGCCGGGAACCGTGGTGTAGGGGTAAGCGTGGTTGCCTCTCACCCAGTCGGCCTGGGTTTGATCCCAGACGGTCCCGGTGGCATTTTTCGAGACGAGATTTGTCTGACCACGCCTTCCGTCGGATGGGGAAGTAAATGTTGGCCTCGGTCTTACCTAGATGGCTAGGTCGTTAGCTTAGTCCAGGTGTAGGAGTCGTCTCCCTGGGTCCTGCCTCAGTGGAGTCGCTGGTAGGCAGTTGGACTAACAATCCAAAGGTCGTCAGTTCGAATCCCGGGGTGGATGGAGTCTAAGGTTTAAAAAGGAGTTTGCAGTTGCCTCAACAACCAAACCTTCGGACACCTAGTTTCGAGTAGGAATCTCACAATCGAGAACGCCAAGGCAATGCTGTAGAGCGAATAATTTTATTTTTGAGTTAATGAAAATAAGCTATTAACACTCAAACGCTCGGGTAGTCATTTGACCCCTATTTTTTTCTTAGAAATCCCATAACTTTTGATAGAATTGACCAATTTGGATGCTTTCGGTTGAAAAAGATCCAGATTTGTCTATATTTTGTACTGCCAGATGGGGGACAAATGTGGTCCATTTTTACCGGAGATATTCCGGATTCTGTTGGGGTACCTCGGCCCTCCTATATGGGTATTTGGCCAATATAATAAAAACTTTTCAACAGAAAAATTTCGGAAATGATGCAAAACTACAAGGCATCATCCTAATACATCATCCTGCAAAAATAATTGACATGGTTAAGTCCTACGGGGCAGCGGAGCCGGTTCCAGTTGGGCAACAATTGACATCAGCTCAGTGAACCGTTTCCGGATAGAACCTGTTCCGGTGCCCGAAGTTCTTCAGCATGTCATGTATCTGTGCAGGATGATGTTTTAGGATGATTCCTTGAAGTTTTGCATCATTTCCGATTTTATTATGTTGAAAAGTTTTTATTATATTGGCCAAATATCCATTTAGGAGGCCGAGGTACAAAAGAATCCGGAATATCTAAAAATGGACCACATTTGTCCTCCGTCTGACAGTTGAAAATATATACAAATCTGGATCTTTTGCACCCGGAAGCATCCAAATTGGTCAATTCTATCAAAAGTTATGAGATTTTTAAGAAAAAAAATAGGAGTCAAATGACTACCCGAGCGTTTGAGTGTTAATATACTGCCGCTCGAAGCAAGTTCGTCCCATATGTATATTTGTCGATTTTGAGATAAACCCGACAAAAGTCTTGTTTTAACATCTACTTCAAGCCTATTTAATAAAAAAGTCATGTTTGTTCTAGAAATTCCAAAATAAAAATGACTTGTGTGCTGTCCCATATGCAAAATAAAGGCAAGTCAGTTCTTGGTTAGAAAAGGCTCACAAATCGATCAAATAAATGTGTATTTTTTTTAAATAACCTACAGACTATGTCTCATAGAGCCTGTTGTACTTAAAAAAAAATACTTAAGTTGTTGAATTTTAATTAATTTTTATATATATGGAAGCGTTATACTCGATACGTATTCTGCCTTTTTTCCTCATGCAAGGGACAACCACGGTAAAAAAAGAAACTACATACCATTGTAACTATTATTTTTAAAAAGACAGTTCTGTTCCTTATTGAATGAAAACCCATGGTCCTGGGTCTGGATGAGGTTCCATTTCCAACGCAGATTGCGGTCAATTCAAGGGTCCATATGCTGAGACGTGTATTCAAATATCTCCTCTCGCTGCAGCAAAAGAAATTGACTCTCGTCGCCGGTTAATGTTTCATACTCAGGAATAATACTTAAACTTAGGTTAGCCTGAAACAAACATACTTTTATAAATTTAATAAAAAATGCTTCAAAAATTACCAAAACAAACCAACATTTGACAGGTAAATTTCTGTTGTTAATGATAACCTGACATTCTTGCCTTTATTGATGGACAAATAAAGTCAGGTCAGTCCCAGTACGAAAATTTACCAAATTAACCTATAAATTTTAACTTTTTCAAGTCAAAATTGGAGTAGGGGTATTATTTAAACCAGTATTGAAATAATTGTTAAAAAAAATATTAAAAAATTGTTGATTAAAAATGTAAAAAAAGGTGAAACGTTTTTCGAGCTGGCGTTATCGCAGCACTCACTTTTTACATATGAGCAATTCTCTACGAAATCGGTCTTTTTTCTTCAATTTTAATTTTTGTATTTTTTAATCCGACTGAAACTTTTTTGGTGCCTTCGGTATGCCCAAAGAAGCCATTTTGCATCATTAGTTCGTCCATATAATTTTCCATACAAATTTGGCAGCTGTCCATACAAAAATGATGTATGAAAATTCAAAAATCTGTATCTTTTGAAGGAATTTTTTGATCAATTTGGTGTCTTCGGCAAAGTTGTAGGTATGGATACGGACTACAATGGAAAAAAATAATACACGGTAAAAAAAATTTGGTGATTTTTTTATTTAACTTTTTATCACTTAAACTTGATTTACAAAAAAACACTATTTTTAATTTTTTTTATTTTTTGATATGTTTTAGAGGACATAAAATGCCAACTTTTCAGAAATTTCCAGGTTGTGCAAAAATCATTGACCGAGTTATGAATTTTTAATCAATACTGATTTTTCAAAAATCGAAATTTTGGTCGTAAAATTTTCAACTTCATTTTTCGATGTAAAATCAAATTTGCAATCAAAAAGTACTTTAGTGAAATTTTGATAAAGTGCACCGTTTTCAAGTTATAGCCATATTTAAGTGACTTTTTGAAAATAGTCGCAGTTTTTATTTTTAAAATTAGTGCACATGTTTGCCCAGTTTTGAAAAAATATTTTTGAAAAGCTGAGAAAATTCTCTATATTTTGCTTATTCGGACTTTGTTGATACGACCTTTAGTTGCTGAGATATTGCAATGCAAAGGTTTAAAAACAGGAAAATTGATGATTTCTAAGTCTCACCCAAACAACCCACCATTTTCTATCGTCAATATCTTAGCAACTAATGGTCCGATTTTCAATGTTAATATATGAAACATTTGTGAAATTTTCCGATCTTTTCGAAAAAATATTTTCAAAATTTTCAAATCAAGACTAACATTTTAAAAGGGCGTAATATTGAATGTTTGGCCTTTTGAAATGTTAGTCTTGATTTGAAAATTTTGAAAATATTTTTCGAAAAGATCGGAAAATTTCACAAATGTTTCATATATTATTGAAAATCCAGCTGATATGACTGAGGCAAACCGCATAATATCTCAGCAACTGGTATCAAAGTCCTATATGCATTTAAAATAGTTAGGCAACACGTCACTAAAGTACTTTTGATTGCAAATTTGATTTTACATCGAAAATGAAGTTGAAAAATTTTACGACCAAAATTTCGATTTTTGAAAAATCAGTATTGATAAAAATTCATAACTCGGTCAATGATTTTTGCACAACCTGGAAATTTCTGAAAAGTTGGCATTTTATGTCCTCTAAAACATATCAAAAAATAAAAATTAAAAATAGTGTTTTTTGTAAATCAAGTTTAAGTGATAAAAGTTAAATAAAAATCACCAAATTTTTTTACCGTGTATTTTTTTCCAGTGTAGTCCGTATCCATACCTACAACTTTGCCGAAGACACCAAATTGATCAAAAAATTCCTTCAAAAGATACAGATTTTTGAATTTTCATACATCATTTTTGTATGGACAGCTGCCAAATTTGTATGGAAAATTATATGGACAAACTAATGATGCAAAATGGCTTCTTTGGGCAAACCGAAGGCACCAAAAAAGTTTCAGTCGGATTAAAAAATACAAAAAAAATCGAATGACCGAAATCCTAGAGAACTGCTCATATGGGACGGACTAGATTCGAGCGGCAGTATTGCGGGTATCAGGATTAATTATCATTCCGTTGCGATCGTATCCCGCCGTTGCGAAAATCGCAGAGGTCCCTTAGTAGGCTCAATTATTGGCATGCTCGATCAACATGCTTTATTTCATATCGGAATAAGTCACGTGGTTGCAAAAAATCTGAAATAAGCAAAGCATGCTCGGGATGCCATGCTGGTTTTTGGTATCCTGCAGTGACACGTGGTCGAAAAATGCATTGCGCTAATCAAAGTGCGCTTTATAGTCGCAGCCAACCAACAGTTCAGAACAGACCACCGCACTTTGCGCAGTAGCCAGACTGACGCTCTCTAGAACCGCAGAATGTTATATTATCTTGCCAAGGATAATATATTAATATATCGAAAAAAGTGTACTAAGTAAAGTTTCCATTTCCCTGCTACGCCTTAAGCAAAAAATTCAAATAAAATTGAAAAAAAAACTTTCACAAAAACGTAATACCATTAGCGTGGAGGTATCGCTAATGGTATTACGTTTTTGTGAAAGTGAGTGATCAGAAAAAATCGGAGCAAAAGTGAACGCGAGCAAATGTGAACTTGTTCGCGCAGCGCTCCTCCTCACGAATGAGTGAAAAATGTACGCTCAGGAGCGCGTGAGGTTCGCAACACTGACTAAAATGCACGTGTGCAGACTCTGCTCTGAAGAGTGATTCGTAAATCGATTGCAATCAAGAGTGAGACAAGTTAAAAATTGGCATGACATTGATAAAGATTTCCAGATAAGGGATCATCCATAAACCACGTGGACATTTTTTTGGGAATCACAGATTAAGTTCTCCTACAATTGTTTATGGTCAAAGTCATTTTACGAGATGGGGAAGTGAATGTTGGCCCCAGCCTGACCTAGACGTTATGTCGTTAGCTCAGTCTAGGTGTGGGTCCTGCCTCTGTAGAGTCACTGGTCCCCGAACAGACGGAAATAACTTGGAAAGGTCAGGTTTTGATATTGTGAGAAGATCGAAATATGTTATTGGGATGATCGGATTAGTTGTTAAAATAACAAAAATCAATAACAAAGATATGTTCGAAGAATAACTTAAATTGTTATTATGTTGTTATTGCAGAAGGAATCATGAAGGAATAACAAGATTAGTTATTTTGTGCGGACCCGAGCAGACGGAAATAACTTGGAAAGGTCAGTTTTTGATATTGTGAGAAGATCGAAATGTGTTATTGGGATGATCGGATTAGTTGTTAATATAACAAAAATCAATAACAAAGATTTGTTCGAAGAATAACTTAAACTGTTATTATGCTGTTATTGCAATAACAAACCAATAACACAGAAGGAATCATGAAGGAATAACTAGATTTGTTATTTTGTGCGGAGAGGTGGAGCAGCATAATAACAAAAAATGTTATTGAACTGGTATGTCTCCATAACAAAAAAATTATTGTTTTGGTTTATTTGTAATTTGCAAATAAACCTGCAGTTGCCATAACTCCTCTGTACTAGTCAGGGCTGCAGAGTCGGGTACCTCCAAGCGACTTTGAATCAATACTTTGGAGACAACTCCGACTCTGGATGCACGATATGACGTCAACGACGACTTCAGCTCTCCAGAAATACCCGACTTCACAGATTCCGACTCCAAGTAAAAGTTGCTGAAAATTTGCTGAATCCGATGCAGTCTCCGAGGTCTCACTCCAGCTCGAACTTCAACGTCAGCTCCGACTTCCTGGCTCTGTGAAAATAATAACAGTTTTTGTTATTCACACTTCAAAAATTCTCAATAAATAAATCAATTCCGTTAGGGAATATAACAAAATTAAAAAAAATGAACTCTCAAAAGTTAATTTTATCGGATTAATTTTAGCTTGAAACCCCATTTCATGGCCAAAATAATGACCCCGACGAAATTAGCTTAAGGACCCCATTTCATGGCCAAAATAATGACCCCGACGAATTTGGTCAAAATTATCCCATAGTTCTAGCCAATTTTAGCAAAGTCCCTTAGGGGGTATATCAAATAATTAAAAAAATCAACTTTCAAAATTTCAACTTTTTAGAATAATTTTAACATAAGAACCCCATTTCTTGGCCAAAATAATGACCTCGACGAAATTGATCAAAATTATCCCATAGTTCTAACCAATTTTAGCAAAGTCCCTTAGGGGGTATATCAAATAATTAAAAAAATCAATTTTCAAAATTTCAACTTTTTAGAATAATTTTAGCTTAAGGACCCCATTTCATGGCCAAAATAATGACCCCGACGAATTTGGTCAAAATTATCCCATAGTTCTAGCCAATTTTAGCAAAGTCCCTTAGGGGGTATATCAAATAATTAAAAAAATCAACTTTCAAAATTTCAACTTTTTAGAATAATTTTAACTTAAGAACCCCATTTCTTGGCCAAAATAATGACCTCGACGAAATTGATCAAAATTATCCCATAGTTCTAACCAATTTTAGCAAAGTCCCTTAGGGGGTATATCAAATAATTAAAAAAATCAACTTTCAAAATTTCAACTTTTTAGAATAATTTTAGCTTAAGAACCCCATTTCTTGGCCAAAATAATGACCTCGACGAAATTGTTCAAAATTATCCCATAGTTCTAGCCAATTTTAGCAAAGTCCCTTAGGGGGTATATCAAATAATTAAAAAAATCAACTTTCAAAATTTCAACTTTTTAGAATAATTTTAGCTTAAGAACCCCATTTCTTGGCCAAAATAATGACCTCGACGAAATTGTTCAAAATTATCCCATAATTCTAGCCAATTTTAGCAAAGTCCCTTAGGGGGTATATCAAATAATTAAAAAAATCAACTTTCAAAATTTCAACTTTTTAGAATAATTTTAGCTTAAGAACCCCATTTCATGGCCAAAATAATGACCCCGACGAATTTGGTCAAAATTATCCCATAGTTCTAACCAATTTTAGCAAAGTCCCTTAGGGGGTATATCAAACAATTGAAAAAATCAACTTTCAAAATTTCAACTTTTTAGAATAATTTTAGCTTAAGGACCCCATTTCATGGCCAAAATAATGACCCCGACGAATTTGGTCAAAATTATCCCATAGTTCTAACCAATTTTAGCAAAGTCCCTTAGGGGGTATATCAAACAATTAAAAAAATCAACTTTCAAAATTTCAACTTTTTAGAATAATTTTAGCTTAAGGATCCCATTTCATGGCCAAAATAATGACCCCTACGAAATTGGTCAAAATTATCCCATAGTTCTAGCCAATTTTAGCAAAGTCCCTTAGGGGGTATATCAAATAATTAAAAAAATCAACTTTCAAAATTTCAACTTTTTAAAATAATTTTAGCTTAAGGACCCCATTTCATGGGCAAAATAACGACCCTGACGAAATTGGTCAAAATTATCCCAAAGATCTTAACATATTTAACAAAAGAAAAAATAATAACAGATTGTGTTATGGACACTTAGAAACTTTTCCATTTGTGCGATTTGTGGTAATTTTATTTCTAAGTCAGTACACCGAACGAATAACAAATTTTGTTATTAGGAGAGTTTTTGAAATGTATAACATTTCCTCTTATTAGCGTGTTATTAAACATTTTCAATATAATATCACTTCAATACCAAATTTTGTTATTTTATCAGAAACTGTTATTATTTTTTCTTCTTGAAGTTGAACTTCAGGATAAAATAATATCACTTTTTGTTATTTTAACAGGATTTGTTATTGAAATATTATTAATTTTGTTATTACCGTCTGCCCGGGGAGGGGTAGAGCAGTATAATAACAAAAAATGTTATTGAACTGGTATGTCTCCATAACAAAAAAGTTATTGTTTTGGTTTATTTGTAATTTGCAAATTAACCTGCAGTTGCCATAACTCCTCTGTACTAGTCAGGGCTGCAGAGTCGGTACCTTTGAATCCATACTTTGAAGACAACTCCGACTCTGGATGCAGGATATGACGTCAACGACGACTTCAGCTCTCCAAAAATACCCGACTTCACAGATTCCAACTCCAAGTAAATTTGCTGAAAATTAGATGAATCCGATGCAGTCTCCGAGGTCTCACTCCAGCTCGAACTTCAACGTCAGCTCCGACTTCCTGGCTCTGTGAAAATAATAACAGCTTTTGTTATTCACACTTCAAAAATTCTCAATAAATAAATCAATCCCGTTAGGGAAATTAGAAAAAAAATTAACTTTATCGGATTAATTTTAGCTTTAAACTCCATTTCATGGTGAAATAAATGACCCCGATGAAATTGGTCAAAATTATCTAATAGTTCTAGCCAATTTTAGCAAAGTCCCTTAGGGGGTATATCAAATAATTAAAAAAAATCAACTTCCAAAATTTCAACTTTTTAAAATAATTTTAGCTTAAGGACCCCATTTTATGGCCAAAATAATGACCCCGACGAAATAAGACAAAATTATCCCAAAGATCTAAACATATTTAACAAAAGAAAAAATAATAACAGATTGTGTTATGGACACTTAGAAACTTTTCCATTTGTGCGATTTGTGGTAATTTTATTTCTAAGTCAGTACACCGAACGAATAACAAATTTTGTTATTAGGAGAGTTTTGAAATGTATAACATTTCCTCTTATTAGCGTGTTATTAAACATTTTCAATATAATATCACTTCAATACCAAATTTTGTTATTTTATCAGAAACTGTTATTATTTTTTCTTCTTGAAGTTGAACTTCAGGATAAAATAATATCACTTTTTGTTATTTTAACAGGATTTGTTATTGAAATATTATTAATTTTGTTATTACCGTCTGCCCGGGGAGGGGTAGAGCAGTATAATAACAAAAAATGTTATTGAACTGGTATGTCTCCATAACAAAAAAGTTATTGTTTTGGTTTATTTGTAATTTGCAAATTAACCTGCAGTTGCCATAACTCCTCTGTACTAGTCAGGGCTGCAGAGTCGGTACCTTTGAATCCATACTTTGAAGACAACTCCGACTCTGGATGCAGGATATGACGTCAACGACGACTTCAGCTCTCCAAAATACCCGACTTCACAGATTCCAACTCCAAGTAAATTTGCTGAAAATTAGATGAATCCGATGCAGTCTCCGAGGTCTCACTCCAGCTCGAACTTCAACGTCAGCTCCGACTTCCTGGCTCTGTGAAAATAATAACAGCTTTTGTTATTCACACTTCAAAAATTCTCAATAAATAAATCAATCCCGTTAGGGAAATTAGAAAAAAATTAACTTTATCGGATTAATTTTAGCTTTAAACTCCATTTCATGGTGAAATAAATGACCCCGATGAAATTGGTCAAAATTATCTAATAGTTCTAGCCAATTTTAGCAAAGTCCCTTAGGGGGTATATCAAATAATTAAAAAAAATCAACTTCCAAAATTTCAACTTTTTAAAATAATTTTAGCTTAAGGACCCCATTTTATGGCCAAAATAATGACCCCGACGAAATTAGACAAAATTATCCCAAAGATCTAAACATATTTAACAAAAGAAAAAATAATAACAGATTGTGCTATGGACACTTAGAAACTTTTCCATTTGTGCGATTTATGGTAATTTTATTTCTAAGCCAGTATACCGAACGAATAACAAATTTTGTTTTTAGGAGAGTTCTTGAAATGTATAACATTTCCTCTTATTAGCGTGTTATTAAACATTTTTAATATAATATCACTTCAATTCCAAATTTTGTTATTTTATCAGAAACTGTTATTAAGTTTAACTTCAGGATAAAATAATAACACTTTTTGTTATTTTATCAGGATTTGTTATTGAAATATTATTAATTTTGTTATTACCGTCTGCCCGGGTCGGCCGTTGGACTCCTAATCCAAAGGTCATCAGTTCGAAACCTGGGATAGATTGGAGCTTAAATGTAAAAAGAGGTTTGAATTGAGCAATTCTCTCTGATTTCGGTCATTCGATTTTTGTTTTGATCAGGCTGAAACTTTTGTGGTGCTTTGAGTATGCACAAGTAAGCCATTTTACATCATTAGTTTGTCCAAATAATATTCCATACAAATTTGGCAGCTGTCCATTAAAAATGATGCATGAAAATTCAAAAATCTGTATCTTTTGAAGGAATTTTTTGATCGATTTGGTGTTTTCGGAAAAGTTGTATGCAAGGATAAGGACATCATTGAAAAAAAAATGAAACACGGTAAAATTTTGTTTGTTGATTTCACTTTTTGTCACTGAACCTTAATTTGCAAAAATACTATTTTTATTTTTTTATATGTTTAGGAGGACATCAAATGCCTACTTTCTAGAAATTTCCAGGTTGTGCAAAAATCTTTGACCGAGTTGTGAATTTTTGAATCAATTCTGATTTTTTTCAAAAAATCGAAATATTGGACGCAAAAATATTTCAACTTCATTTTTCGGTGTAAAATCAACTTTGCAATAAAAATGTACTTTAGTGAAATTTTGATAAAATGCACCTTTTTCAAGCTTTAGCAATATTTTGGTAACTTTTTTGAAAAAAAATCGCAGTTTTTTTTTATTAGTGCACATGTATTCCCACTTTTGAAAAACATATTTTTGAGAATTTTTCATACAAATTTGGCAGTTGTCCATACAAAAATGATGTATGAAAATTCAAAAATCTGTATCTTTTGAAGGAATTTTTTGATTGATTTGGTGTCTTCGGCAAAGTTGTAGGTATGGATACGGACTACACTGGAAAAAAATGATACACGTTAAAAATTTTTTGGTGATTTTTTATTTAACTTTTTGTCACTAAAACTTGATTTGCAAAAAAACGCTATTTTTATTTTTTTATTTTTTTGAAATGTCAACTTTTCAGAAATTTCCAGGTTGTGCATAAAATATTTGAGCGAGTTATGAATTTTTGAATCAATGCTGATTTTTTCAAAAAATCGATAAATTGGTCGCAAACAATTTTCAACTAAATTTTTTATGTAAAATCAAATTTGCAATCAAAAAGTACGTTAGTGAAATTTTGATAAAGTGCACCGTTTTCAAGTTAAATCCATTTTTAGGTGACTTTTTTTGAAAATAGTCGCAGTTTGTCATTTTTTAAAATTAGTGCACATGTTTGCCCACTTTTGAAAAAAATATTTTTGAAAAGCTGAGAATATTCTCTTTATTTTGCATTTTTGGACTTTGTTGACGACCCTTAGTAAAATTTAAGAAAAAATACCGATTTCGTAGAGAATTGCTCTTATGTGATCTTGCTCTACAATTTACAATATCTGAATCAATAGTAAAGATAATTTCAATTATTTAGGTGCTTTGAAAATGTTCAGAGTTTTCAGCAAAAATATTTGTATCAGCCTATGTTTTATTTATTTCATTTATTCATCAATTCTAAGATAAAAAACAAACAAAAAGAACAAAGCAATTAAGGTTCTGTAGGGTGCCCAGAAAAAAAACGTTTTTCATACAAAAATTACTTTTTTTTTATTCCGTCGTGAAACTACTTACTTTTTCTGTCATTCTTGAACGACGAAATAGCCTACTTTTCTGTACCAAAAATAACATAAACGAACAGCAAGTAGTTGTTTTTCTGAAATACAAAAAAAAATGTGTATGGAATTCGTTGCAAAACTTGATTTTTTCATCACTCGTCGTATTTATCCAACTCCTCCTTGGATAAATGTACGACTCGTGCTGAAAAAATCATCTTTTTGCAACTTGTTGTATAAATTATTATTTTAAAATTGCCAATATTTTTTTCTGGATCAAGTTTTCCAGCTTTGGTATGTTTTTCAAAAAAGTAGAACATTAAAATTCCAATCTCACTTTTTGGAATATTTGGCTAGAAGTAGCGTACCATGCAGTCCAAACCGTAAGGAAATTGTTTTTTTTTTCCATATATTTTTTTTAGATTTTTTTTTCATACAAACTTTACCTTCGAGTATCAATGGGTAAATGTTGACCGATTTTGCTCATATTTTGTCCAGAGTCCTAGAAAAGCTCAAGGAACAATATTCCCTTATTCTGGGCACCCTAATGTTCAGTTGTCAAGTGCTCCTAAAGCGTAGGAACATCTCAAAAAAACATTTTAAGCTCCCTAAGTGCCCTAAACCATTTGATCGCGACGACGACGACGATGACGTTTCTCTTTGTTCGTTGAGTGGGTGTTGGTTTTCGTTTCTCCCCATTTCCCTCTGCTGTTGTTCATATTTGTTAAAAAGTTTAAAGTCCATCTAGCGAAGATCTCTCCCCAGGGAGGGGAAAATGGTAGTAACCTCTTCGATCATAATCGGCTCTAATTGAAAAGTGCTGTTCAAAAGTCGCGCGCGCTCGCTCGCGCCAAACCTAGACAAGTGCTTGCGTTGATGGGCCTTAAGTAGCTCCGGGCAGCGTAGTGTCACTTTGTCTATGCTCGAGGGGCCACAAGTGAACCCTTGACGGGCGCACTGTTTTGTTGTTATTTTTCTTTGTTGTTGTGTTTGATGGAAGTAGCTTGAACAAAAATAAAATTTTCTTTTAGAATATTTTTCAAAAGTTTTACTAAAAAACTTTAAAACTTAAATGTAAACATCAATGCAGCAGTTGAGGGTTAAGGCGGGGATCGCACTCTTTCCTCCCCCTTTCTCTCACTCACAATTTAACGAGCCGCGTCAAGGGTTAATTAAAGATTATGTGGATCATGTTAGCAGATGAGCATTGGGTTTCGTTTTTAATTGCCGTCCCCCCTCCTGCCTCTGCTGACGAGATATGTATCGCGGGAGGCACCACGACATGACACGAACACGTCCGAGATGACAACTTAACTCCATCTTCGTCGGACTCGCGGTGTGTAAAGGCTATTACAGCTTTAAATTTAATTAGTCTTGGGACTGCTCTGATGGGCCCCACATCAGCATTATGATGGGAATAAGTTTTAGAACAGGGTTGCGCAGGGTAGAAGCGCAGAACATTATCTCGCTTGCGCCGGATGATCGCGATCTGACAAGGTAGTGAATAGTTGTGTAACTGGATCTGGGGCTGGTGGTTTGATAAGAGATAATGTATCGGGTTTGCCGTTTTATTTTATTATCGCTAATGAGGTCGTTGAAATATTTTTTTAAGTTTACGTCCCTTGACTCCGGCCAAAGTCAAGGTTTGGGGAGAGTTCAAAAAATATTTTTGAAATCGATTTTTAGCAATTGTTTCAATATTTTAATGATTCACATTTTTTTATTAGATTAAAAGCAATCTTTGATGTAAGTGTCCCTACAAAAAAAAGAAAACGATTTTCAATTTTAGTTTATGCAACAAGTTGCAAAAAGAAGATTTTTTCAGCACGAGTCCTACATTTATCCAACGAGGTTCACAGAGTTGGATAAATACGACGGGTGATGCAAAACATCAAGTTTTGCAACTCGTTACAACGTTTTTTGCAATTCCGAAAACACCATCATATGAAATAAAATTTAAAGTAAAATATTTATTTATTTTTTCGTTGATTTGTGTTAACTTTTCTTTCGGATTTTTTGTAATCTTCTAAAAAGACGAACTTTAAAAAAAAAGTAAAAATATTTGTGTATTTTTGAATTATTAAAAAAAATATTTGCTATTGCATTGAAAGTAACAATGTATTTTACAAATTTCAGCCTGTGCACATGGGATTGATTACGCCGAATTGTCCATTAGATATATTTTGAACGTTTTGTTTAAATCAATTATAATTTAATATTTATTTGGCCAAGATAAGGCTGGTACAATTATTTATTATTTTTTGTATCTCCTTCCCCCTCCCTCTTCAATGTTGGCTTGCTTTGGGGGCAATAAAAATATTTTTTCAAAAAACTTCAAAACTTCAATGGGAATTTAAGTGCAACCAACTGAATTCAATATAAAATGCATTCCCCTACGTTTAGAATCATTGTTAGCATGTTTGAGTTGATTTAAAATCTTTTGAATCTTGGAGAATTGTTGATGTTTATTCTCGCAAAAAGTTTTTTTCGCTGAAATTTTTGTTTTCTTCAAATTTTACATTTTTTAAAATTTATGACTGCAAAACAACTGTACTAGTGTAAAACTAACTTAATCCACCTATGTGATTGGAGCCTTCCTCACTTATTACCAACAATGGCTGATATGATGGATTTGTACAAAAATGTCATTTTAGATCCGGAATAATAAAAAGTACATGAATATCACTTAAGCGGCAATACCTCGAGACAGGGTTGCCAGATCATCAATGTTTTGGACTCGTTGGAAAGGTTTTTTGATAACCTTACCAACGATGGGTCGGATGGTGGATCCGGACATAGTTTACATACATTTAAGTGAGATCAGGATTCCAAAAAGTACATCAATATCACTTAAGTGGCCATATCTCGAGACATGGTTGCCAGATCCTCAGTGTTTTAGGTTCGTTGGAAAGGTCTTTTGATAACCTAACCAACGATGGTTCGGATGATGGACCCGGACATAGTTTACATACATTTATATGAGATCCGGATATATGTGAAAACACATTTTTATACATAACTTTTGAACTACTTATCGAAACTTCAATCTGTATAAAACTCGATCTATGGGACCCTAAAACCAAGTCGAATGCAACAGGTTTGGGTCAAATCGGTTCAGCCAGTGCCGAGAAACATGAGCTAGTTTGTTGGTCACATACATACATACACACACACACATACACACACATATACACATACATTTGTTCAGTTTTTGATTCTGAGTCGATATGTACACATGAAGGTGAGTCTACGACGTTTTTATACAAAGTTCATTTTTAGAGCAGGGTTATAGGCTCAGTGACATTTTCCATGCAATTGTTGAAATTATGGCCCCAGCTAGAGCCGAGGGACAAAAACTTTGAAAAATGTTTGCATCGGCCTAATTAACACATAATTAAATATATTTGAATTTGAGGTTAAGTACACAGAAAAAAATATGTGAATTTACTCCACACGTAAAAATGAATTACATGTAAACTCAGTTGATGTAAACGTGAAATTCGACGTAAACGGTTGAATTACACGTAAAATCATGCTTTAGCGTATAATTTGTTGCAAATTTACATCAAATTGCATTTAAATTTAAATGTTTAATGACGTGCAAAAGTGTTACATCATAAATGATGTAACATTCGGAAATATTTTTTTGTGTGTAAATAAAATAACCACAAATTGAATCAAATTCATAATTTTTAATTCGAACTCATTTATGTTGATAAAAACAAGACACTTTCAGTGTACTTAAAAAAACGTTACTTTATCCACCCTTAGGTGGTTGGCGCCTTCCTCACATTAAAAGAGTGCTATCCAAAATGCAAATGTGCGTAAATAACACTTAAGTGCTTATAATTTTTGATACGGTTGTCAGATCTTCAATGTTTTGGTAACGCGTCTTTTAAATACCTTTCTGAAAATGTTTAGCATGACGGGTTTTCTTACAAAAACCACCCTTTTTTCAATCTTCCGGACTTTTGTTAAAATCGTTTTTTTTACATATCTTCTGAAGTACTTAACTAAACTGCATAATTTTTAATAGCGACTTATGGGACCCCAAGACGGATCGAATGACATTTGCTCAGAATTTGATTCTGAGTCGATAGGTAACATGAAGGATGGTCTAGGAGGTCTAATTGAGAAGTTCATTTTTCGAGTGATTTTATAGCCTTTCCTCAGTAACGTGAGGAAGGCAAAACTTTTTTATCAATGTTTTCATAATAATAGTTAACTAACATTTGAAACATTTATATTCAAGTACTGCTTCATCAGGTATTTCTAATTGCTGTTTATTAAAATAATCAATGTATAATCATAACCTTCTGGGTTATTGCAGGTTCGAAAAGTACATTCAATTTCCCATAAAATGACTTATACCATTTTTTTAGTTTGACTGAAGAAAAATTGCAAAATTTTTGAAACTTTCGTCTTTTTTTCGCATTTTTATTAATGACAGAAGTCTTACCGATCCTCCGTCAAGAAATATCGAAAAATGGCGCTCGGATGAGGCAACCTATATTTGAAGTTTTTCTTTCTCGGTCCTGGCCAAGGCAGGTTGTGGTCGAGATACAGAGAGAGAAATAATTATTTTCAAACAAAAATGTAAAAAAAACTAAAATAAAAACTATCACAAAACATTATATAAATTATTGCAAGGCAAAAAAAACTGTCCAGGTTTTGGGTGTTTTTGAAACCAATCAAAAAGCAAACAAAAAAATTGGTGTTCATAAAAGTATTTTTATAAGGTCCTAGGGCCTGGTTAGCACCGAGAAATATTGTTTATTGTACCTTAACAATTTCAAAAATCAATCCAAGTTTTTGTCACTGACCCCGGCCAGAAAAATCTAAATTATTTGCTCTACAGCATTGTCTTGACGTTCTCGATTGCGAGATTCCTACTCGAAACTAAGTGTTCGAAGGCTTGATTGTGGAGGCAATTGCAAGCTAACGACCTAACAATTTACAACTGTCAAAAATTTGAAAAATATTAATGCATTCACTAACATATTTTCCTGTCAAATTTTGCGACTTTTGCTAATTTGTACTACACAATTTCAAGATTAATAAAAGGTTCATCGAGGAGAACATCGTGTCGTCAGAAATAAACTCAAATTGCTCAAAGTTCATTTTGAGAGTGACTAACTCCATTTTTTTTTGTATCTCGTGACGGAGGGGCGGTTCGACCCCTTCAATATTTGAACATGCGAAATAAGAGGTGTTTTCAATAATTTGCAGCCTGAAATGGTGGTGAGATGGACATTTGGTGTAAAAGGGACTTTTATGTAGAATTGTACGCCCGATTTGATGGCGTACTCAAAATTCATGAAAACGTATTTTTCATGAAAAAACCCTGATAAATTGAAAAAAAACTTTACCATTTTCCATTACTCAAGTGTTCAAAATTTTGGAACATGTAATTAAACCTTTCAGCCCTGAATTTTCTGAAAAATATTTTTTTAATTAATAATAGGAGAATGATTCTAAGGATAATACGAAAATTATAGTTTTGGAAATTTTGATATTTGGGTCATCAGGCCTGAATGGGTTAAGGGAAATTTAATGTACTTTTCCAATCAAATCAACCCAGAAGGGCCAATTTTTTGATCTAGAACAAAATTTTAATTTTTAAATTTTGTTTTGCCTTCCTCACCTTACTGGGGAAAGACTATAAAATCACTCGAAAAACGAAATTCTTAATTTGACCTCCTAACCCACTTTCATGTATACTTATCGACTCAGAATCACATTTTGAGCAAATGTCTGTGTGTGTGGTGGGATGTTGATTAAAAAAAAATGCTCTGGATTATCTCGACACTGGCAGAACCGATTTGGACCGTATTGGTCTCATTCGATCCATCTTGGGGTCTTATAAGTCGCTATTAAAAATTATAAAGTTTAGTAAAGTACTTCAAAAGTTATGCTAAAAAACGATTCTAACAAAAGTCCAGAAGATTGTAAAAACGGTGGTTTTTGTAAGAAACCCCGTCATGCTATACATTTTTAAAAAAATATTCAAAAGACTTTTCCAACGAGTTCAAAAGATTGAAGATCTGACAACCCTATCAAAAGTTATGCGCACTTAAGTGTTATTTATGCACTTTTTGGAGGCCGGATCTCATATATTTCGATGAAAACGTTGTCCGGATCTATTATACAACCTGTCGATGGATAGGTGATCAAAAGACCTTTCCAAAGAAATCAAAACATTGAAGATCTGACAACCCCATCAAAAGTTATGAGCACTTAAGTGTTATTTATGAACTTTTTAGGGACCGGATCTCATATATTTCGATGAAAACGTTGTCCGGATCTATCATGCGACCTGTCGATGATCACCTATATCAAAAGACCTTTCCAATGAGTTCAAGAGATTGAAGATCTGACAACCCTATCAAAAGTTATGCGCACTTAAGTGTTATTTATGCCCTTGTTAGAGGCCGGATCTCATATATTTCGATGAAAACGTTGTCCGGATCTTCAATGCGACCTGTCGATGGATAGGTGATCAAAAGACCTTTCCAACGAGTTCAAAAGATTGAAGATCTGACAACCCTATTAAAAGTTATAAGCACATAAGTGCCCTGAATTATGAAGATCTGATTTCCCAATCTGATGGTATGAATAATGAATCAAGTTGATAGAACACTGAAAGGTCCGCCCTTGTGTATCTATTTTGAAAAGCATTACCCTCTAAATGTGAGGAAGGCATCAACCACCTAAGGGTGGATTAAGTAACGTTTTTTTTATTTAACTTTGCGTGACCGAGCCACGTAGCCCAGTGGTAACGCTTCCGCCTCGTAAGCGGTAGATCGGGGTTCAAATCCCGGCTCGGACCAACACAACTGGTGATCTTTTCCCTTCTGGAATCGATTGCTTAGTAAAGGGAAGGTAGTGTATCGTCACAAACTGGACCTTATCACGACACCTTAGGGAGGCGACCTATGGAATGTTAACATTAACCTTAACATGTTAACATTAAGTTGAGAATGAAACTGCCACTGAATCCGCTTTGTAAATGCCGGCCCCGATACTCTTCAAGGGTGTTCCCCTCAGGAACTGGGAAAGATTTACTTTTATTTACTTACTTTGCAGGGTAATTTTTTTGAGTGTAACAATGTTCAACAAATGATTGTACAAACACTAAAAAAAAGTTCAATATTGGAACGTTTCATACATTTAATTTTTAAAATTCACCTTTTTTCAATGAAATTTAACTTTAATTTGTTTGAAATGAGTGAAATCAATTACATTTACATTTATCTTTTATTTTTCATTTTTTGAGACAATATTCCGCATTTGTTCAGAACCAAAATCAGTTCACATTTCTAGAATATTACCTGGTCTTGAATACTTCTATTTTCTCAATAATCCCGATGCAAATATTTTGCAAGGTTTTTATACCTCGACTCTGGCCGAGGCCATGGTGTAGGGGCAAGCGTGGTTGTCCCTCACCCAGTCGGCCTGGGTTCTATCCAAGAAGGGGATCGAACCCAGGGGGAAAATTTTTGATTAAAATTTGAACCAATTTAAATCCTTTTTTCCCCAAGATTGAAAAAAAAACTGGAAACTTGACAAAATAGACTCGTTTACAATTTGATACTAGCTTAAAAAAATATTTGTTTATTCATTACCAAGTAGTTATTCTTTTTTATCTCGAATATTGAACAAAAAAGTCGTTAACTCATCTAAAAAAAAGTTGTTTAAAAAGCACTAATATCGCTCTGCCGTTATTTTTCTCTTTATGCCCAAAACAAAACAAAAACACTTCCCAGAGAGTGCACATGACGATATGAATACTTGACCACTTTAGTTAGAGGAAAGGTTGGGGCAAAATCTCATAAATCTGTTAAAATCTTAGTATTAGAAGTCACTTTTTTGTTTTTTTTGTTTTTATATTTCCAATACAATTTGGAAGTTTTGCAATTTCATGACACATTTTTTTCCACATCAAAAATGCTCAAACATCTCTCAAGTTCGGAAGAAGCACACACACACACACACACACACACACACACACACACACACATACTCTGCTGGTCAGTCACCGACGAACACGCCAACTCTTGGACAACGCCGGGGGCCAAAAACAGCAAAACAAGGCAACGAAAGAAGGTGCGGTGGTGGCTTTAGGTGGCGGCAACCCCAGGACACTGAACCCCAGAACAGGTTGATGTTGTTTACATCTCGGGCAAGTCTCTCGTCTCGTGCGCATGATGTGATGCTGTGAGGTGTGTGTTTTATAGCGATGGTGAGCTTGTTTTTTTGGGTGTTTTGAGCGATTCAGGTTTTTTTTTTTTTTTGCGATGTAGTGATAAGAGATTGTTTTAAAAGGAACTTAAAAAGGCTGAAAAAAACAATGATTTTAGTTTGGTTATTTGGCCACAAGAATTTACTAAAATTTCTGAATTTGATTCAACAGCAAAAAATGAAGCTCTCGAGATTACTTCAGCTTGAAAAGCAATTGAGCTTCAATACAAATCTCAATTGCAACAGTTGTGCGATCCATAAGTAATGACACTTTTCCACGAAATTTGTAAAATTCATCCATGCCCGGAAGTGCACTCAGCCGCGGTGACCCTTTTGCATTTTAACACTCCCCGTTCCCCCCTCTAGTTTCACAAACAACGTTCTTCTGAAAAGCTGGCCATAATTGTCGTATTACTGCGATAATTGTTGATTTTTGTGCAAAAGGATTAATTAATATTTATTAGAGTACCCACGCCGCCGCCACCGGCTGAAATTGTCGTGTGGAACAACACACTCCACGGTTTGACGGTTGTCGTTGCAGTTGTTGTTGTTTTTTGTATTGTTGTTGGCTGTCGTGGAAATATTCATGAAATGAAATGAGTACCACGCAGTCTATTGTAAGTCATCGACAAACCGTCGACTGTCGCGCGGCTGTCCCTGCACTCTCTACGGGGGGAAAATGCGCTGAAATAGTCGGGTGGGGTATCTTTGAATTATAAAAAAAATATTTAAAAAAGAAATTTGTGAAATGTGAAATTAATATTAAAGATTTTTTTATTATTTATGTTAGTTTTTGAATTGATTCAAGAAGGCTGTTTTCGAGACCGCGATGGGTTTGTTTTTTCAATGCATGCTTTGATTTGGATCATTTTCAATTTCATTTTAATGATGAATATGGAATTAGAATTGGTTTACAAACATTCGCTATAAATACACAATAAATGTCTTTAAAACATCAAAACTGTTAGTAGTGGGACTATTTTATAATTGATATAGGACGATTCAATTTGAACTTCCCTAGAATTTTTCTGAATCCACTGAATTAAAGGTCTATTTTTTTTGGGTTCTCGAATCTTTCTAAGAACAGAATTAGTTTGGTCCAAAAAATGCATAAAAAAATACAACATTTCAAAAGAGACAATCATTTATTTATCGTTTTGAGCAACTCTTGTTCTACGAAAAACTTTACTGCTGTTGTTTTATGTTTTTTTGATTTATTTGTTGTATTTTAATTTGCATTTATCTTGATAAGTTTTTCTTTATTTTTAGTAGTATTAGGCCAATTCTACCATCTCCTTACATTACTTTTTGCCTAACTTATTTTTTTAAGTTTTCACAGTCTCTTTATCCATTTTTTGCTTGTTTTATTTTACATTTTCTGCTATAGAATGGCACCATTATCATTAAAATTGTAAAAAATGCGTAGAGGCATAGTTTGGGCACACTACGAAATTACTGCATACTTCTTTTACTTAAAACATGGGAATTGTTAGTAATAAACACAACCAAAGTTAACCCCTAAAACATGACATTTTTTGAAAACATTGGCAAAAAATAAAAAAAATATAAAAATTTAAATAACAAGCAATGGTCTCAATATATCTATGAAAAAAGTTTTTGAAAATGTATTTTTTGCCATTCCGTCGTGAAACTACTTACTTTTCCTGTCATTCTTGAACGACGAAATAGCCTACTTTTCTGTACCAAAAATAACAGAATCGAATAGCAACACTTTTCAAAATAAATACTGAAAAGTTCTACTTTTCAGCACTCAAATGGGTGCTGAAAAGTTGAACTTTTCAGCACTTGTTTCGAAAAGTAACACTTTTCAAAAAAAATTTTGATTTAAACGATTTATTGACAAAATACATGAAAATTTGACATAAAATTTCACTCAGTGTGTGTTTTTTGGAATTGCAAAAAATGTTGTATGGAACTCGTTGCAAAACTTGATTTTTTCAGCACTCTTCGTATTTATCCAACTCGGTGAACCTCGTTGGATAAATGTACGACTCGTGCTGAAAAAATCCTCTTTTTGCAACTTGTTGCATAAACTACTATTTTACCTGCCTAGTTGTTTTGTAATCATTAGTTTTCTAAATATCCAAGTATTGAAGAGATTATTTTATTAGCCGAAAAAAACTTTTTGTGGTGATGAACATTGGAATTCCCCAAAAGTTGAAAATATTTTTGATCGATCCCAGACATGCTAAATATGATTTAAAAAGCAGGAAAATGCATTTGTAATTGTTTTTAGTTGATTAGACTTCTATTTCCTTTAAAATTTTGTTTTTTTTTTTTAAATTTTGCCCCTTGATTTTTCGGACCGGTATTGAAGAAAGGGGAGAGGCGACATAAACTTTAAAAAAATATTTGCAACGGCCTTAATACATTCTTTTCAAACGTCAGGCTAGATTTTTAAAACATTAAACTATTTTCCCTCAAAAGCCTAACTAATAACCTGTAATTTGCTCACATTTTAATTTGCCACAGAATTTGGGTCCATTTCCTGATGATTATTACCATTATTTTTTTCTGTGCATATTATCATCATTTTTTTCTGTGCAGGTCACCCTGATGGCCAAACAAAAAGATACTGGTCTAACTATTCCGGCCAAGGGAAGTGCTGGGGGTTCCCCCAGAAAAAAATGAGCTCGATAGGAGATTTTTTTTTTCGAATCATGCTGTATAAAATCTGGGATCGAGTACCTAATTGATATCAGAATAATGTGTCATTTTTTCTCTAAAAATGTGTAAATTTACAACCTTTTCAGTCTAACTAAATGTTAAATCAACCAATTTCACTCCTGAGCAATTCTCTACGAAATCGGTCTTTTTTCTTCAATTTTAATTTTTGTATTTTTTAATCCGGCTGAAACTTTTTTGGTGCCTTCGGTATGCCCAAAGAAGCCATTTTGCATCATTAGTTTGTCCATATAATTTTCCATACAAATTCGGCAGCTGTCCATACAAAAATGATGTATGAAAATTCAAAATCTGTATCTTTTGAAGGAATTTTTGATCGATTTGGTGTCTTCGGCAAAGTTGTAGGTATGGATACGGACTACACTGGAAAAATAATACACGGTAAAAAAATTTGGTGATTTTTTATTTAACTTTATCACTAAAACTTGATTTACAAAAAACACTATTTTTAATTTTTAATTTTTTGATATGTTTTAGAAGACATAAAATGCCAACTTTTCAGAAATTTCAGGTTGTGCAAAAATCACTGACCGAGTTATGAATTTTTAATCAATACTGATTTTTCAAAAATCGAAATTTTGGTCGTAAAATTTTCAACTTCATTTTCGATGTAAAATCAAATTTGCAATCAAAAAGTACTTTACTAAAATTTTGATAAAGTGCACCGTTTTCAAGTTATAGCCATATTTAAGTGACTTTTTGAAAATAGTCGCAGTTTTTCATTTTTTTAAATTAGTGCACATGTTTGCCCAGTTTTGAAAAAAATATTTTTGAAAAGCTGAGAAAATTCTCTATATTTTGCTTATTCGGACTATGTTGATACGACCTTTAGTTGCTGAGATATTGCAATGCAAAGGTTTAAAAACAGGAAAATTGATGTTTTCTAAGTTTCACCCAAACAACCCACCATTTTCTATCGTCAATATCTCAGCAACTAATGGTCCGATTTTCAATGTTAATATATGAAACAATTGTGAAATTTTCCGATCTTTTCGAAAAATATTTTTGGAATTTTCAAATCAAGACAAACATTTTAAAAGGGCGTAATATTGAATGTTTGGCCTTTGTGAAATGTTAGTCTTGATTTGAAAATTCCAAAAATATTTTTTCGAAGAGATCGGAAAATTTCACAAATGTTTCATATATTAACATTGAAAATCGGACCATTAGTTGCTGAGATATTGACGATAGAAAATGGTGGGTTGTTTGGGTGAAACTTAGAAAACATCAATTTTCCTGTTTTTAAACCTTTGCATTGCAATATCTCAGCAACTAAAGGTCGTATCAACAAAGTCCAAATAAGCAAAATATAGAGAATTTTCTCAGCTTTTCAAAAATATTTTTCAAAACTGGGCAAACATGTGCACTAATTTAAAAATGAAAACTGCGACCATTTTCAAAAAGTCACTTAAATATGGCTATAACTTGAAAACGGTGCACTTTATCAAAATTTCAGTAAAGTACTTTTTGATTGCAAATTTGATTTTACATCGAAAAATGAAGTTGAAAATTTTTACGACCAAAATTTCGATTTTTGAAAAATCAGTATTGATTAAAATTCATAACTCGGTCAGTGATTTTTGCACAACCTGAAATTTCTGAAAAGTTGGCATTTTATGCCTTCTAAAACATATCAAAAATTAAAAAATTAAAAATAGTGTTTTTTGTAAATCAAGTTTTAGTGATAAAAGTTAAATAAAAAATCACCAAATTTTTTTACCGTGTATTATTTTTTCCAGTGTAGTCCGTATCCATACCTACAACTTTGCCGAAGACACCAAATCGATCAAAAATTCCTTCAAAAGATACAGATTTTGAATTTTCATACATCATTTTTGTATGGACAGCTGCCGAATTTGTATGGAAAATTATATGGACAAACTAATGATGCAAAATGGCTTCTTTGGGCATACCGAAGGCACCAAAAAAGTTTCAGTCGGATTAAAAAATACAAAAAAAATCGAATGACCGAAATCCTAGAGAACTGCTCTCCTTCCAAATTTACACATTTTTTGCTGTGTAAGGATAAAATCAAAATTATTGGTAAAAAATGTCAAATTATCATAAGCATTTGACATGACTTATCGTTTTTTTTAAATTATATACAGTATGTAAAAAAATATTTACACCCCTTGGGCACTATGCACATTTTGTGATGAAACATGTAAATAATTTAAATTTTACAGAAACCTAGTACTACATTTTGTTCAGATACTCATGCCAAACATTTTGCAACAAAAAGCTCATGAAAAGATGATTTATATAAAAAGTTATATAACAAATACTACCAAAAAAATCAAAAAAGGTGCAAAAAATGTTTGTACACCTTTCGAAAAATTAACATAAATAAAGTTATTTGTTGACAAATCACCATAAATCCAGTCTTCCAACTCTAAATCGGCATCCTTGACTGTTTAAAAAAATAATTGTGATTGAATATAAAGTTTACAAACTACTAAGCATTAAACTTTATATAACTCTGGAAATTCTATAAAAAACTTATCTAAACCTTATTTTGCTAATTTTTAATTAAACTAAATGTCAATATACTACCATAGAATTGCTAAATAAATATTTTGGAGTGGGTATAATACCGTTTTGGGGGTCTTTGTAACGATAGAATAGATTTTTCGTTGGAATTTCTTACCAACCCGGAATTACGTCGTCGGAAAATCCGCCGGTATCCGAACCGGTCCACGGTTCATAAGTCAACCTATATGCCATCGGAAAGGGCATAAAATTTTCGATCTTTTGATACCAAGAGTTTTTTTTTATAAAACTCACGTTTTTAAATGCATATGGCTGTGCTGGCAATTTTCCGTAGAAAAACATAACTTTAAAAAAAACGTCGAAAAAGAAGAAATCATTTTTTGATTTAACTTTAAGATTTAAAATCAAATTCGAATCGATAAAGGTACTTTACTGTAAGTTCGATATCGAGCATAGATTTCAAGTTATACACCCAGAACTGGGCATCGGCATACGAGAGAATAAAGAGCACGATTCGGTAGTAAAATGGTACTGTGTACGGACTGAGAGGATAAATCCCGAAATTACCGAGAGTACTTTACTCATGGGTTCATCTTCAAAAAAAGTTCAACTATCAAAAAAAAGTACCGGTACCGAGACTCGAACCCAAGACCTTCGGCATATTAAACCGTGCCTTTGCCGTATGGGCCACCGCGGTTTGGTGACAAAGTGGCGGTCATGTGTCCATATAAGCTACTCAATAGGATGAACTGTTCCAATGAACGAATGAACACGCGAGAGGACTTTACTCTCGCAAAATAGCACTTTCCTCACGTTTCTTTTAGTGAGGGCTATCCTCTCGTCCTTTAACTTTGGGTGTAGACTTCTGATTTTTGTTTTGTTACAAACCTGTAAGGTCATTTTGACTTGATACAAAATGTTGTCTGAAAGGTCGAATTTAAAAGCCGGTTATGTTTTTTTTTCAGAATATAGCTTTTTAAATCTGAACAGTCCTAAGCACACAGCAAAACATCCGATGGTAAAATCGCATGCAAAAGCATGCACTGCACCTTCATCAAAATAAGTACTTAATATTACACACTGCATGTACAATTTTTGCAAACACAAAAAAAAAAGTCAAAGTAGTTATGTCACAGACATAACCGGAATGGCGTAGACTACGTAAAGTTTTGAGATGTGGACATAGAGTTTTCCATATCTTAATTTTGAAGAATTAGCTAGTGAGTGCATAATTGACAAAGGGAGCGCGTGGTCGTAAAAAAATATTCGGAGTGAAAAGTGATTTTTTTTTGAGTGTGCCTTTTATTTCGCATTTTTGTCGTGTATCGTGTGCTGCGAGGAGAAGATTACCTTCTGAAAATGCAGCGTTATCAGTGCATAATTGACAAAGGGAGCGCGTGGTCGTAAAAAATATTCGGAGTGAAAAGTGATTTCTTTTGTGATTTTTAAAGCCCTTCCTATATCATCGTTGATCGGAAGGCACGGCGTCGGGTGGATTGTGTTTAAATTTTTCGAATAAGGTTTTATTTTTTTGCGGTGAAAAAGCCATTTCTATCTAATGAATGAAAGACGCACTGACAATTTGGATCGTTGAGTTAATAGTGGAGCAAAATAACTGTGTGTGAGTGATTTTGTGTGTTAACCAGAAAGACCTTCCCATAGCATCGTTGCTCGGAAGGCTCGCCGACGGGTCTGTTATGAAAGTCCTCCCCATAGCGTCGTAGCTCGGGAGGCATCGAAAAGCCAATACCTTATTCTACTAACCCAAAAAAAAAATAATCACGTGATGCTTGAAGGAGATGCTGTGGATTCAACGGTCTCAAGCGGTATCAACAAGTATATAGCGAAAAACTATGTGCTTGATGAGTCTGCAACTTCAACTATCGGGTTAACATTCCTCCCTTTCGTTGAACTGCAGGCTTCTTGGGAGGGCGCCGGTATTGACTAATAAAGTGGAGATCTTCAGAGGTTAAACAGTGAACGGATGGTTGGCTCCCACTGATCATTTTTGATTCATTGTTTAACTTCAGCTGGTCTGTCAATAACGGAGTAGCAGCTCATTGGCAGTCAACCATGCTCATGCTCATGCTCATGCTCATGCTCATGCTCTTAATTTTGAAGAATTAGCTAGATACTTGAAATACATTAACGGAATAAGATCGTAAATGGGAGATGGACCCCCCGACAAAACAGAACTTACACACTCCAGTCAACTCAATCGGACTGCAACTGTCATGTAACCATACTTTGAACGTGTTGGTAAATCTTTGACTAGAAAGCCTTATTTAAACTATGGAAACATCGAATGAAGGAGAGAACAACGAAAAACGATTTTTTCGCGAACCGAATGCAAATTTGGTAGCATAATGTGGTGGAGAGAGGGGTTCAGAAAGCTGTGCAATCCGTCACCCCCGAAGATGCGTGCTTTTTTTGCAGTTCTGGTCCCTCTCTCTCCTGCTGCTGCTGCTCTGGTCTCTCTCCTGCTGGTGCTGCTCTGGGCTGAGCTTTCCTGCTGCTGCTGCTGCTGTCGGTCCGACGTCTGAGACGTGAATGATAGAATGGGCTCTGGCGCGCGTTCTTATATAGTATTTCGGCCCGCTACTTCCCCTCCTTTTTCACGACCGACACTCGATCGAAATACTCGGATGATTTTCCCCTCAAAATAGGTACTTGACATTCCCGTCCGTGAGTGGGAAGCGCTCATTTTGCTTGCAAAATCTCTGCAATTTGAAAATATTTTAAAACATTCAATTGTTTCAATAGTTCAACTATTTTGCCAACAATGCAAGTTTTATAGCAAATTGCTGAATAATTTTCGAATCGAATGGAACATAAATCGTGTCGATTCGATTAGAGGGAAGGAAGATATAAGCGTTTGACGGATGACGCAGTAATCCAGGGCCTTCGGCCCGGGTTTTTTGGGATGGCACCCCAGTACCTTCGACAAAGACGTAAGTCTACGTCAAAATTGCAACCGACGGGATTCAAACCCAGCACCAACAGTAAGGGCTGGCGCCTTAGCCCACTCGCCCAACAGACCGATGAATAGCTGAAAGGATAACCGCATATATGATCTTGACATTTCGGTCAAGTAGGTTTCTCATACTGATGGGCTACATATTTCAGGGTGTAAAATCTCAAAATTGCATAAAATAATGCAATATTTATTTTACACCTAGGCCTTTTCACGCAGCTGGATTACTACTTTTTTAGCTGTGCAGAATGGACAACTTTTGCCTAAAACACCAAAGTGATCAGAAAATTTGTTCTCAAGATACAGATTTTTCAATATGTTTATAACATTTTTGTAGGGCAGCTGCCAAAATTGTATGGAGACTTAAATGGCCGAACTCATCATGAAAAATGTGTTCAATGGTCATAGAAAAGGTACAAATAAAGATTTATAAAATTTCAAAAATAGACTACAAAACTTCAAGAACAAAAATTTAAATCAATGAATATTTATACTTTTCAAAATTAGCTCCAAGTAAAATCTGCATAATAATATTTCCAAAGAATGAAAACGAAAATTGACGTATCTTTTTGCTAATACAGCAGATCAAAAAAAAATATATTTCAGAACACTATTGTTCCAAAATGTTAGCCGCTTTTTAACTACAAAAAAATTAAAAAAAAAATCGTTTAAGCTCACGAAAAAAAATTAAATGAAAAAAATTGCATTGTTTTTCCTTTGCATTTAGTTTGTTATTTGTTCGTTGAATTTCTTTTTGTTAGATAAGCTTAAAAAATCAGAATAATCATTAGAGATGCTCAATTTCGATTTGCGTACAAAAATGAGCAAGCGCCCACCTCTAGTCGATTGCTTGATTATTAGAGCCAAACTTCCAATTTAAATAAACATTGTTTCGATTTAGAAATTTTATGGTAAGAATTATCAATATAATAGTCAATTAGTTTTTTGTTGACTTCAAACACGCTTGCATCTTTGATTTTCATTGTTTTAACTAGAAGATTATAAATCAATTGCAAGCGAGTGAATAAAAAACAAAGATCTGTTTGGATTTAATTTAATTACAAAAAAATGAAAAAAAGAGTTTCACATAAAGCATAGAAGAAGTTTAATCAAACTCAAATTCACCCCTTCAACCGGTAATCTCCCTCCAAACTACACTGCCGTGCCTTATGAGCCCTTTTGTTCTGTGCGACAACAACAACAACACAAATGACTCCGACCACGACGTTTTGACGGGGCGACGGCGATGATGATGGAAAGAGAGAGAGCTGCTTGCATATTTTGTTTCTGGAACGCGAAACGAGTTAATTGGTTGATTGCCGGGTCTTTGTGTTGCCGAGTCCTGCCAATGCAACTCCCACTCCAACTCCCCTCACCAACCCATGGAGTGGAGGGTGGTCTGAGCCTGAGTATTAGTCCCGGTTTTTTTTTTGTTGCTTCTCCTCCGCTCGCTCTAATTAATTGGCGGAGAAATTAACGCTTCTATTAAACGGATGCAAATTTCAGACGAAACAACAATTGGGTGCACCCAAACTCACGGCCCGGGTGGGGTTGAAGGAAATGGGCCACCAGCACCGTCACCACGTGTGGGAGGGCCGGTGTTAATCCGTGGTGCTTATTATTTTATTTTGTTTTTGTATTTCGATTCTTGCCACTCCTGAGCTGGGCTCAATATGGGAAACGAGGATCACGTGGAGAACCCTGCAGGGAGCTCAGGGCCGAAATGAGGAATTGGGAATTAAAGGTTTATAGTTTGCAAAATGAAGTTTCACATTTTTGCCTTTCTTACTAAAGAAAGATATAGGTTATGCTTTATTCCTGGTCTTCGTAAATATTTTAATTCATCATGATTTTTCTGCGGAAAAATGCTTAAAAATCACACAGCATCAATTTTCGACGCCGTATTTTGATTCTTCTGTTTGCATATGAATGCTAGTGTGCTGAAGCTGGACGAGTTGCCGATCAAATTTCGAAATATCAATTTGTTTTTGGATGTGATAAGACTTTCCAACGAATTACACAGATTTTAAATAAAAATAAGGTCAACATTTTTCATTTTCATATCTTTTATTAAATCCAAATTTTGTAGTTTTCCCATATTGTCATCAATATTCATAGTTTGGTTCTGTAGTTAGAGCCGTTTGATTAACCTACTATAACTTTGCTGTGACCTTTGCCATCATTTTGCGTTTCCAATTTCATCCAAAATTTCTTTCTACATTCATAGTCCAGTCCATGAAGAGCAATGTTGCAAATGAGTAGTTGAAAAGCTATCAATTGATTATCTCTGCACCAAAAACATCCGAGAGTATAGCGTCCGTCAATATAGCATCTGAGATCTCTTCTTGTGTCTCGTGATTCCCTGCGATGCCATTCTCTCTCTATCACTCTTCCTCTTTTCGTCGACTATGCGCTCTCACCGCTGAGTCTCTCAATTTCTCCGAAAACTGCAATGAGAGAACGCGAGATGGCGATTAGGAACCGACCACGCATGACGTCCCGTTAAACTGCGTTTGAGAAATTGGTGTTGTGGCGGTTTTTGTGGTTAAACGCTGTTGCGGTAGAATGATCGTGGATGCGGGAATGAGAGAGAAAAGGAAAATGTCAATCGCGAGTGTGTAATCACAAAAAACGTGTTCGGCTATGTTCGGCGCTGAGAGTTTCAATAAGGAGAGAAGAGCAGTTGTATTTGAGGCATGTATATTCAGGCGGGATAATTGTAGTTGCTGAGAGCTGATATTTTGATATTTTAACAACCCTGATGAAGAGCATCTGAAACAAATTTGACATTTATCGGAAATACCCATCAATTTTCAGAAGGATCTACTTTTTGCCTTTCTTTCTAAAGAAAGGTATAGGGTTTGCTTCATTGCTGAACATCATTTCCATCTTCATATTTTCAAATGTCTTTTGAAAATATATTGATCATAAAAACCAAACGTTTGAACATTCTGGTCTTTCTCCAACAACTCACACGAAATCGGAAAATGGTGCTCCAACTTCTCTTCGATTTTTTTGAAACTTACGGTCCTCAATTACGAATCTACAAATAAATGTTTTCCAATTTCCATTTAAATTATTTTCAATTTCAAATATTTTCAATAAATAACCGTCTAATAAAATTTCCTGCGCAAAAACTAAAGATTCATTCATTCGATGTATTTATACTTTTTTTTACTTCACCAAAATTCAAGAATTTAGAAAGTTATAATATTTTAGATTTACAGATACATTTGATTCAAACTTTCTATTTAGTTGTACCAATTTTTTGGAAACAACTTTTGGATTCTTTTTAGCTTGAAGATTTTGCTGCATTTTTTAATGAATATTATTAAATGTTTAATAGAGTAGAAAATAAGGTCATTTAATTTTTTTCAAACTTACTTTGTTTTACCCAGAATGAGTGTTCTGCATTTTTTGTAATTTCTTTATTAAAATAATTGATTTTAGATACGGAATAATAGGTACGTGAGCTTTTTTTATTTTAAATCTTGCTCTTGTTGAATAGTAACAATTGTTTCAATACGGATTATGATTTAACTAACAGCTGTAATGAACACAAATTCTCTGTTAGGTACATAAAAATGACCAAATTGCAAGTAAAAATAGATCGATTTTTTTTATTTATAGGTCACTACTCGGTTCAATTTTATCTTATATATGTTGAAATATTTAACGCCAAAGAACATAACTAATGGTTTTGCCAAAGGCAATATTTTTAAAAAAATTGTTTATGATAGATTTAGTACTTACCTCCTTCAGCCAGGTCGTAATAATAAAAAAAAATACATTGAAATTTTTTGGTGGTTTTGAATTTCACTATTTGTCACTATAATTTGATTTGCGAAAAAAAACTATGTTTTAGAGGACATCAAATGTCAACTTTTCAGAAATGTCCAGAACGGGCAAAAATTCTTTGACCGAGTTATGATTTTTTGAATCAATACTGATTTTTTTTTCAAATAATCGAACTATTGATCGCAACAATTTTTCAACTTCATTTATCGATGTGAAATTGGATTTGCAATCAAAAAGTACTTTAGTGAAATTTTGATAAAGTGCACCGTTTTCAAGTTATATCCATATTTAGGTAACTTTTTTGAAAATAGTCGCAGTTATTCATTTTGTTAAATTAGTTTGCCCACATTTGAAAAAAAAATTAAAAGCTAAGAAAATTTTCTATATTTTGCTTTTTTGATCTTTGTTGATACGACCTTTAGTTGCTGAGTTATTGCCATGCAAAGGTTTAAAAACAGGAAATTTGATGTTTTCTTAATCGCACCAAAACAACCCTCCACGTTAGACGTTGCTATCTCAGCAACTAATGATCCGATTTTTAATGTTAAAATATGAAACATTCGTGAAATTTTCCGATCTTTTCGAAAAAAAAATTTCAATTTTTTTATCAAAACTGACATTTCAAAAGGGTGTAATATTGAATGTTTGACCCTTTAGAAATGTTAGTCTTGATTTGAAAATTTTAAAATTATTGAGATCTGGTGTGGTGTGCCAGTTGGCGCGAAATGACCCATACATATAAAAATAACATGATGTGGTTTATATTATTTTGCTTGCTTTTTTGCAAGCAGCAAAGCAAAACAGTACTGGAAGCAGTGTCCAGTGGATTTTGTAAAATTTGTTTCTTTCGAAAACTAACGACTGCACGGAGAGACTGTGCCCAGAAATTTTAACAATTAAAATTGTTGATTTTACTTTCGTAAATTTTAACAAAAACGTACTTGTTACTGCCAATATTCCGTTAAAATAACTAAAATTCAGTATTTATTTAATAACCTGTTTGTTGAAAATGCTAGAGGCAAAAAGCTAACAGATTTCCCGAACTCGAATGAACGTGCTCGACTGTTAGCTTTTGTTTTAGGAAAATCAAAAATTTTGTTGGTTGAATATAATTTAAATTTGGTTGAATATTTAGAAGATAAACTTGGGTTTGTTTACATCTGTCATTTGAAGTCAGGATTCGAACGAGAGCGGTCGGTTTGTTGAGTTTGTGTTGTTGATTGTGAAGTAAGAGGATGTGAAAGGTGAAAATCACACTATTTGGCTAAGTTGAAGTGGCAAATCGAAGTGCACACTGCTGCAACTGTGAAGGTGGAATTGGTGAGTAAGTTTGTTGATGATTTCTTTGCAGGTGATAAACTATGAAGAGCAAAACGAGGACATTCGCAATGGGGACCTCTGATGCGAGGGGACTTTATGATAATGTTTGGAGGAAAGAGAGGGGCAGTGGAAGGAAGAGGCGGGCCAACTCTTGCACGGGCAAATTTAACAAAATGTTGGTTAATCTAAGTAAGTATGGGTTTAATTTTACACAACAATTTATCTATTGTGTTTTTAATTAGAAAACTGAATCACCAGGAACCTTCGTGCTTACGATGGATATTTCAGAATCATCAACCATAAAATACATGGAAATGCGTACACATTATATCAAAATAAAAATTCGATGGTGGGAAATGTCTAAAAAAATAAAATATATAAAAGATATAAAAAAGAAGATATTAATATTTTAAAAATGCTGTTGAAAAAGACTGCTCAATAAACTGGTAAATAAATCTCAAAATATTGTTTTCAGGAATCGGAGTACGTTAAATAAATTGAATCAAATGCAATGAAAGTATGTTGCCAAAAGTAGTTGTTAAATTAGTGCAAACTGGGTAAGTAGCATTATTGATATTTCTTGTTTATAATTACATTTATTTACGTTCCTTTTATCAGTGTAGAGCCGGAATTATTTTTTTTATTAGATTAATAATAAATTTCATATGTCTATTTGCAGCAAAAGGTTCGCCTTGGTGTAAATTCTGTGTCCAACCTCAAGAAAAATAACTAAACATGAGACCGTTGTAGATGATGACGACTTATCGGATGATTTCTCAGTGATGGTAAGTGAATACAACACTTAATTGTATACAACATAATAAAAATATAAGCTTAAAACTTGGTGAAATTTTTGCTCGGTTTCTACTTTTAAGGAATTTACGAGAAATTAAACATATTTTTTGAACATGTTTAACAAAATTTGTAAAATGCTTTTTTTATTATAATTTTTTTAAAACATTAATCAAACATAACATGTTTTATAATAACAATTAAAAAAATACAAATAAGTACAAGTACAACAAGTTAATTTGTGAGGCATTATTACAAAATTTACTGCAAATTAAATAAAAATATTGCTAACTACAGCTAATTACTGACTACATGTACGAATATTTTTCTGTATTCAAGTAAGACATTAGTTAAAAATATAGCTAGAAATTCGGCCCAGCCTGTATCGTTAAATAATTTAAAAAAATATATATAGACACTAACATAAATTATGTTTAATTAAGAAATGTTTTGTTATAAACCACTAATAATTTGCTGCATGCAAAAATATTTCAGTTGATACAACGAAAAAAAAAGTTAAAAAATAGTTGAAAAATATTGTCCAGCCTGTTTTTTACAGAATATTTAACAATTATTCAGCTGAAAACAAAAAAAAATAGTTAATTTTCTGAAAAAAATATTCTAGCAGTCGACTGCTAGAATTTTTTTTTGGTCATTTAACCAACAAAAATGGCAATTCTAACCATTTTTTTGTTACTTTTACCTACTGGTGGTCAGCAATTTCGGGTTAACAAAATCAACAATCGATTGTTGAAAAAAAGCTGTGTAAAAAATTAGCCCATACTTTTAGTTAAATTAACCAAGAATTTCTTAGATTTGCCCTGGCCGGTCTCTCCGTGTGTAAAATAAATCAACTGTTGTTTAATGCATTTTCCGGGTTGAATTAAGACAGCTGTTTTAGCCTTGTTTCTGCACAATATTTGAATATTTTTGATTAGTTCCGGATAGAACAGACACAGGACATCTAAAATAGTACATCGTTTATTTCAAGCTTTCAAGTGCTCTAAAAACTGCTGTTCCTATTCAGACTGTAGTCCCGATTTGCCCCAGTTTACGGTACACTTTTTTTCAATTAATTGTTGATTAAATGACCAGCAATTTCAATTTTTCTGAAACTGCCTCTTAATTTTAAACCGTCTAAAGTCCAACCCTGTTCCCCAATCACCTTAAGCCAACCAACCATCCATACAACAGCAACCAATGGCAAAGAGTTCTCTAGCCAAGTTCTCGGCAACTGCACCACGCGCGCGCTCAAATGCACAATTAAAAGCATCCATTCCATATGGTCCCTAAGCGCTGGCTTGCTGGCTGACTAAAAAGAGGTAGGATTTGGTTCAACTCCGTTCAACTCCAAAACCTCCATAAATTCAGATCAAATTATCATGATTACGTGCTCAATTGTTCGTTGCAGCTTAGAGGGAGCTCAACTGAGAGGAAAAGGAATAGGTTGGAAAGTTTGTAAAAAAAACGAGGTAAATTTATTCCAAAAGAGAAAAAAATGTGTGTACCCATACTAATAGTAGCATGTTTATGCTAAAAAGTAAAATTGAACTAGAAAAAAACATATTCCAGACGTTTTTTTTCTAGTTTCGGAACACGCGACCAACCCTGGTAAACATCTGACGGTTCTCAAAAACTAGAAAAAAATCTCTATTCAATTTTAACCCATCAGCTGTAGCTTCACAGTTTTTTTCCTTTTCTCCGAGCTGAGCCTACACGGTTGGAATTAAATTATTTCGAGAACCGTTAATCTCATAGTTTAAACAAGACAGCAGAGCGAAAAAAAAGTTATCACAAAACTCAGGCCTGGCGCGATATCGGTTGAAAGTGTTTGGATCAGTTGTAGTAACGTACAGGCTGAGAGAGACAAAAAAAAAACACTAACCTGAATGCACACGCTGCAACTGCGTAGCATGCAATGGCTAGCTTTTTTTTCATTGATCGGGTCGCACGAATTATAATGAAAAAAAAAAAAACTAATTTGCATTTCAGTTAGGGGTTTGTTTTTTTGCTTGGTGCCTTGTGTACTCGAAAGTGTAATGGAAAAAATATGCTTTGTCATTTTCATCACATTTTTTAACGTTTGAAGAATTCAACCCATCCCGGGCAGACGGTAATAACAAAATTCATGCCATTTCAATAACAAATACTGTTAAAATAACAAAAAATGTTATGGAATATTCTTGCAAAATTCATTATTGCATAAGAGTCTAATAAAAGTTTATGTTATCATAACCAAATTTGTTATTGGTCAGATATTGGTTGAAAGTCAAAACAACTTGGGAATAACATTTTTTGTTATGGAAGAATAACTCCAACTGTTATTGGGATGATCGGATTAGTTGTTAAAATAACAAAAAAGAATAACAAAGATTTGTTCGAAGAATAACGCAAAATGTTATTAGTCTGTTATTACAATAACAATCCAATAACAAAAAAATCATAACGGCGAATAACAAATCTTGTTATAAATAACATAAAATGTTATTGGCCTAGTATTTTCAAATAACAAAAAATGTTATTCAAACGTTATTTCCGTCTGCTCGGGATCAAAGGGTGAAGTAAAATTTTTGTTGAATGATTGTTTGAGGGTATTTTCGAATTATTAAAATAATGAAAACGTAATCTAAAATGAAATTACAAAATTCCAATTGTTAAACTTTGATGTGGTCAATGCAAATTTTATTTCAGGGTTTGTCACGGAGAAACATTTGAATAGGGCGCATTTTGTTCAACTTAGCAAATTCCCACCAAATTTGTAACAATTTAGCGCATTTGGCGAAAAAGTTACTCATAGCCGGTAAATTGCAAGTAGCTGAACTATCAAAATGGTAATGAGACCTTTTCTCGTGTTTAAAGTCCAACCCTAACATAAAGAAAAAAAAACACAATCTAATGATTTTTCGGATTTTTTCCTAAGCGAAAAAGAATCAAAATTTATGTCGCCGTAAACATTTAAAAATCTGCAACATTCAAAGGAATTTTCTGATCGATTTGGTGTCTTCGGCAAAGTTGTAAGTATTGATAAGGACATTTAAGAAAAAAATTTGGATACAGGAAAAATTGCATGTTTATCGATTGAAATTTTTCACAAAAATCAATTAAGCAAAATCCGTATTTTTATTTTTGACATTATATAATTTGTTTTAGGGGACTAGCCAAAACTTTTGAGCCATAGAGAAGTATAAATAAAAAAAATGCCACCGAATTAGGAGTTTATCGAAAATTGTTTGCTGAAAATGATGAAATCACGACTAACATTCCAACTGGGCGCAAAAAAAGTTTGACCCTTTTCAAACGTTTGTCTTGATTCCAAGGTATTTTTTTCGAATAAATAAAAAAAAAATCACAACTGTTTCATTTTTCATTAATGAAAATTGGATCATTTGTTGGCGAGTGATTGGAAATAAAAATGTGAAAATGTATGGGTAAAATTTTAAAAGCATAAATTTTCTTGTTTCTCTTTCTTTTATTCGTTGTTTTTCAGCAATCAGAGGCTCAATCTTCACTGTTAATTGGGCAATTTAATTAAAATGTATCACAACTCTTGGAAAAAATAGTTTCTGTAATTGTCCATTGTGTGGACACGTGGACACTATTTGAAAAAAAAAAAAAATAATAAAAAAATCGAATTTTTCGGTCAAAATTAAACGTAAGAGGGAAGGAACTAAACTTGCTACCCTGCCATTTTTTTAAGTTTTGATTTTAGATTTTTTTTTAACGATGAATATTTTTAAGAATATAAGCATGTTGTTTACATGTTTGCAAATATTTGGTTAAAGTTTGAAGCAATTTGGATGATTTTTTGGAAAACTGATACCCCAGGGGAACCCGGATTATGGTCAATCACACAGTTATCCTGATATAATTTTTGATCACGCACTATGGGTGTAATGAGTGTACTCCATGTGGCTTTATCTTGAAAATGGTGCATTTTATCAAAAATCCGTAATGTGCTAAAGAAAAAAAATAACTCCAATTGCATTTTTTTATTCAGAAGAACACTAAAACATACATAACTCGGCGGCAAAAGTTATGATCAATCTCCTCTATGAAGTATGACTATAACTATGACTATCAAAGTCACCCCGGAATTCAAATTGAGAATTTTGAATGTAACTATTTATTTAAACACTATTGAAAAAACTTTTTCTTTTCAAAAATGGTGTAGGGATCTTGTGTAGGCTACCTTAGGGACCATCCATAAACCACGTGGACACTTTAGGGGGGGGGGGGGTATGGCGATTGTCCACGACCCATACAAATAAGATTTTTTTGTATGGACAATTGTCCACGAAGGAGGGGCGGGGGGGTAACAGATTCTCAAAATAGTGTCCACGTGGTTTATGGATGGTCCCTTAGTACATGTTTCAAAAAAAAATTAGTAATCTCAGGACAAATCTTATCAGTGGAGCAGTTCTCTACGAAATCGGCATTTTTTTATAAATTTTGATTTTTGTATTTTTTAATCCGGCTGAACTTTTTTGGTGCCTTCGGTATGCCCAAAAAAGCAATTTTGCATCAGAAGTTTGTTCATATAATTTTCCATTCAAATTTTTCAGCTGTCCATACAAAAATGATGCATGAAAATTCAAAAATTTGTATCTTTTGAAGGATTTTTTTGATCGATTTGGTGTCTTGGGCAAAGTTGTAAGTATGGATAAGGACTACACTGAAAAAAATGATGCACAGTAAATTTTTTTATTGATAGTTTTCAATTTCATTTTTTGTCACTTAAATTTGAATTGCAAAAAACGCTACTTTTATAATTTTTTTTTTTTGAAGATAGTCTCAGTTTTTCATTTTTAAAAATAAGTTCACATGATTGTCCACTTTTGAGAAAATTATTTTTGGAAACAGAAAAAAATCTCTATTTTTTGGTTTTTTGAACTTTGTTGATACTGCCCTTAGTTGCTGAGATATTGCCATGCAAAGGTTTCAAAACATGAAAATTGATGTTTTCCAAGTTTTACCCTAACAACGCACCATTTCTAACATATAAAAAAAAATTAAAAAATTAAAATAGTGGTTTTTTGCAAATCGAGTTTGAGTGACAAAAAGTGAAATTAAAAATTACCATTTTTTTACCGTGTATATTTTTTTCAGTGTAGTCTTTATTCATACCAACAACTTTACCGAAGACACCAAATCGATCAAAAAAATTATTCAAAAGATACAGATTTTTGAATTATCATGCATCATTTTTGTATGGGCTGCTGCCAAATTTGTTAGGAAAATGTTATGGACAAACTAATGATGTAAACTGGCTTTCTTGTGCATACCCAAAGCACCACAAAAGTTTCAGCTGTATTAAAAAATACAAAAATTAAAATTCAAATAAAAAGATCGATTTCATAGAGAATTGGGTCCTAAAATGAAGCTTAGATTGCTGATATTATTGTTTACAGGGATAAAGCTTATTTTTCTGAGTACAATGACCCTTCGTACGGCCACAAAGAGTTTAAAATGGATATTCAAATCAATTTGGAAAAATCAACCTCGTGGTCCTTCTTAACAGAAAAGTTCCTACTTGACAGCTCGTTCCAAGGGGACCATATTGATCCATCGAAAAAATGTTGTCTTGTCAATATTTTTTTGCGTTAAAATAAACAAAAAAAGTTATCAGAAATGGTTTTTAATCGTGTTTTTACCGTTGTGCATAAAAATTGACATAGGGCTTTAGTACCCAATTGCTCAAAAGAGACGTACCATCCAGCTTTTTCTGTGAGGCTTTTTGTTACATCTTAGGCTATTTCCTCAGAAAGTTTGAACGAAAAAAATCGTGAAATCACCTTTTAATTTAATTTTTAAACATAAAAATTTAAAACTCTCATAGAAGTGGCGTTTATTCTCTTTTAGTGTAGTGTATTTTTTTAGTGTATTTTTAACAGATTGTTTTTCAGCACTAAACATAAAAATTTAAACGATACAACTGCTTCGAGATACAGCAATGTTTAAATTACGAAAAACAAAAATATTTACATAACTTACCCTCTTCTCAAATGACATTATCGAGTGCAAATGGCTCCATATACACAAAAATGGCTTATGTAATCCTGGGATAACATGTCTAAAAAGTTTCATTGAAATCGGAGAGGGTTGGGTACAAAATTACCAGAAAAAATCCTGATTTGAACTGGAATTAGTCTGGCTTAAAACACTGAATAAGTGCTTTGTTTTTGATTCTTGATCCATGTAATTGTACTCTGATACTTTGAAATAAAAAAAATAAACATTTTTATATCAAAAGTATCTCCAACATCCAACCCTCAATATATTCCACAGAAACCACTATTCCAAAAAAACCATCACTTTTCAATTCATGTGCAAAAATCCACTCCTTTCACAAAGTGACAATATTTTCTTTCCCATCAAAACAGTATTGTCCCGTGAAGGGGTCGCTTCCCTTTCAAGATGCACCACAAATCAACCTTTCCCCTCGAAATCACCTTTGTGCAATAATTGCATTAGCAAAACATTAAATGAAATTCCATCGCAAAGAATCGCGTAGGAATTGCACGAGGGGCTTCAAACTGCAGCGAAAGCAAAATTAATTGAACCTTCTTTTCGTCGTTGGCTTTCTTTCTTCTGCGCGGGATTACACGCAGGTCCTGGCCTTCCTGCGGAAAGGGTTCCCTGCGGTGTTTGATGTTTGATTTTGCTGAACCCAGCAGCCAAATTCTTCTGGTTCACGATGGTTCAAACGGAGGAAAAGAAAGCAAACAGAAAAAAAATCTCCCATCGAAGGATGTTGATTAATAGGATTTGGCGCCGATTTACGTTTGCTCGCACGGGACGGCAAGGGAGTCCCGTTTTTGGTGCTTTCAGTTGCGAGGTTTGGGATCGTTTAATCGACGTCATTTGCATATCAAGCTGAATTTGGCATCATTTGGGACTGATGAACTGGTCGTGTTTGGAGATGCTGGGCAGGGATGGAAAATTCTTTATTTATACTTTATGAATTATGATTCCCTCAATATGAGAAATGATTGAATGCATTAAATTTTCTTTCAAAAGTATTCAAACTGAAAGAAGTTTACCATCACTGTCGATGATCAGCAGAAAAAGGGTTCCTCGTCAAGACATCTTAGTCGAAGAAAGCGAACGAACGTTAGAATTTGTCGCTGGGAAGCATTTCTCACATAAATTAGTGCGGAGAAATTATTTCACGCTTGACGGGGATTCTCAACTCATTAGCATAAGGCTGATTAGAAAATGCAAAGGCAAGCGGAGAAAAAAAGGTTGCAGCATCTTTCGTTATTGGAAATTAGGAAAACATTATTCTTAATTATTTGACGCTGAGCTAGATTAATGGAATTTGGGTAACTGTGTGATGAGTAACGTGGTTCACGTTTCTATGAAAAAGACAAAAGTTGTTATTTTGTCTTGCATCAACCGGAATTTTGAAGGGGCCAGCCACCATCTAAAAGTATCTGTATCTTTAAAGGGTCACTTCCTAGCTTGTTGGTATGTTCTACAAAGTTGTTCCCCAGTTCAAAACCTATCTCTTACTATAAGAATCAAGTCATTTCATCGATTTATAAAAAAAAATCCTAATACAATGTAAAAAAAGATAGTTTCCCATGGAAAATAAATCAAAATCCCATATAAATTTCAAATTAAAACTGGAGCTCCTAGACCTTACCAAATGGGCTCAAATTTTCAGGAGTGCTTCTGGGGACATAAAAGAACGTGGCTGGCCCCTTCAAAATTCCGGTTGATGCAAGACAAAATAACAACTTTTGTCTTTTTCATAGAAACGTGAACCACGCTAGTGATGAGCTTTCAGCATTTGTTCTTGGATTCAACAACAAGAAAATCATCATTTGAACAAATCATCAAACATATTTTTTCACAGATCTTGCAGTGCACTTTAACGAATAACCAATAACCTACTCCATGCAATGCAAATCACGCTACCGCGAATCTTTGGGGAGAAAATAGTACAAAAGTCGATGTTTTTTTCCAAACAGCAAACCAAAACTACCAACCTTTTCGATTCGACCACATGAAAGAACTGACCAAGCTGGCGTCGGACGAATGCCCAAAATGAAGTCATGTGCGGGGACGACCTCTAGAGTCGCCGGGCTAGAACGATCCGTCCAAAATGCCGCCTGACTTAGGAACGGTCAGATTTGCGCCCTCCCTGCTCGGTCCTAAACGGATGCGTTTCAATAAAGTGCATAGAAATTGCTTTATGATGATTTGATTAGAGATTGAATTTTTTGGGAGATTTCGGTGGGGTTTGGGTGGGACAGCCAGGGTTGAAACAAAACCGCTATTGAGCAATTCATGCTCAAATCAGGATTTTTTCTGGTACTTTTGTACCCGACCCTCTCCGATTTCAATGAAACTTTTTAGACATGTTATCCTAGGCCTATATAAGCCATTTTTCTGTTTTTGGAGCCAGTTGCACTCGATAATGACATTTGAGAAGGGCGTTAGGGTTTTAATTATTTTTGTATTTTGTAAATTAAATATTGCTGTATCTCTAAGCCATTACACGAGGGGAGACCAAAGTATGGCCCGCGGGCCAAACGTGGCCCGCGAGGTTACTTTGTGTGGATCACGTAAAATAGCCCTTTGGCCCATCAATAAATTGATTTTGTATTTTTTTTTACAAATTATGGTTTATAGTAGAAGCTTTTTTAATTTTGTGTTGATCGTGTTGATAACACGAACAATTTATTCCTACTTTGATTCCGATCATACGAAACAAACATTTTTGTTGAAGTTTTTTTTATTAAGTAATTGTATCAAAATTTTTGGCAAACTTTTTTAGATATGAGTTTTAAAACGTTCCAATGTGCTTACTGTAAAGATATAAAAGTATAGATTTACCATATGTATTCAAAAAGTATAACACATCAAGCTTATTTTGTACTTAAAAATGTTCAGCCTCGGAATTAAAACTCATGAAATTTGGATGACTTATCTTAGTAACTAACATCATCCTTTCGCAAGTATTTTTTATTATAATTGAACTGTTTTAAAAAAATAAAATTATGTCATTAAATTTAAATTTCTAGGAAAATATTAATGCATTGGATTAAATTAAAAAAATCATTTTTGCAATTCCGTCGTTAAACTACTTACTTTTCCTGTCATTCTTGAACGACGAAATATCCTACTTTTCTGTACCAAAAATAACAGAATCGAATAGCAACACTTTTCAAAATAAATGCTGAAAAGTTCTACTTTTCAGCACTCCAATGGGTACTGAAAAGTTGAACTTTTCAGCACTTGTTTCGAAAAATAACACTTTTCAAAAAAAAATTATTTAAACGATTTATTGACAAAATACATGAAAATTTGACATAAAATTTCACTCAGTATGTGTTTCTTGGAATTGCAAAAAATGTGGTTTGGAACTCGTTGCAAAACTTGATTTTTTCAGCACTCTTCGTATTTATCCAACTCGGTGAACCTCGTTGGATAACTCATGCTGAAAAAATCCTCTTTTTGCAACTTGTTGCATAAACTACTATTTCAAAATATTTGTGAAATAATTTTTGTTTTCAGCATTCACCCACAAAATGATCTGCCACCCCTCAACCTTGACCAGACCGTGTAAAATAATCATCTAACAACATATAAGCAGAGGCCTTCCCTGATTTTGTTTTGTCAAAGCATGCAATTTGTTGTAATATGCTTATGAATTACTGTTTTTAAGTTTTTATGATATTACTAATTTCATTAAATAATTACGATTTATAAAAAGCATTTTTAAACGACACTGGTATATTTTCTGTTCCTGAATTTTATAAAAGAACAAAAAATCAAAATTGATGAGACTGAAATAACATATTTTTTTCGAATTCACATTTGGCCCGAAAGCTCATGCGGGTTTCAAATTTGGCCCGCCATTAAAAACTTTGAGCACCCGTGCGTTACATTGTATCAAAAAGTGGCCAGACAAACTTGTAGGAAATTAGACGGGCTTTTTGAAAAAAAAAAATACACTGAAAGAAAAATACACGCCAATTCTAAGAGATTTTTAAATTTTAAAGTTAAAAAGTAAAATTTTAATGCGATGTCACGATTTTTTTAGCTCATTTTTTTTTTTTGGAAAAATAGCCTAAAATGTGACAAAAAGACTCACGAAAAATGCAGGATGGTATGTCTCTCCTAACAAAATACAAAAATCATTTACTAAAACAGTTTTTTTAAAGTGGTCTAAACGTCAAAATTTTTAAAAATCGATAGTGGGAATCGATTTCCCAGACAATTTTACATACAAGTCTCCATATTGACCATTTTTTTTTAAATCCAATCCTTGTAAAGATACAGCGGTTTTAAAAATAAAAATGTTGAAAAAATAGGTTTTTTGTGGTTTTTGGCAATTTTATATGACAGACTTGATTTTTCAATCTCGTGAATATATTTACCGGAAAGCTCATCCAATTTCCCATTACTTTGTCCTCTACAGTTTTTAATTTGACTCGTTTAAATATTTACGTAAGCTTATTTACTATATTACTTTCTACCACACTGAGAAAACTATTTTACTTGCAGTTACGAGAAATGTTATTATGCTCATACACAAAAAAAAAAGTTGAATTTTGGAATGTTGAAAATTTGGTAGGTTGAATATTACCTCTTTATTTGTGTAATATTACATAAAAAATGTGTAAAAATGTGAACCTGATGAATATTCATCAAAAACTGATGAAAATTCATCATTTTCTGGGGTAAAATTTATCATTTATTTTGCCACAAAATCTGTCACCATTTCCTGATGAATATTACCATCATTTTTTTCTGTGTATCTGTAATCCCATACATTCAATTGAAACGCTGTCAAAGACAAACTTATAGGAAATAAAAATATTACGAGGCTGAAAATCAAGTCTGTCATATAGAAATTGTCAAAAACCATAAAAAGGCTATTTTTTCAACATTTTTATTTTTAAAACCGCTGTATCTTTACATGGATTGGACATAGGACAATGGTCAATATGGAGACTTGTATGTAAAATTGTCTGGGAAATCGATTCCCACTATCGTTTTTTGAAAATTTTGACGTTTAAACCACTTTTCAAAAAAACTGTTTTAGTAAACGATTTTTGTATTTTTTTAGAGAGACATACCATCCTGCACTTTTCGTGAGTCTTTTTGTCACATTTTAGACTATTTTCACAAAAAAATTTAACGAAAAAATTCGTGACATCACCTTAAAATTTTAAAAATCTCATAGAATTGGCGTGTATTTTTCTTTCAGTGTATTTTTTTTTCAAGAAGCCCGTCTAATTTCCTACAAGTTTGTCTTTGATCACTTTTTGATATGATGTGACGGCTTAGAGATACAGCAATATTTAATTTACAAAATACAAAAATAATTAAAACCCTAACGCCCTTCTCAAATGTCATTATCGAGTGCAACTGGCTCCATATACACAAAAATGGCTTATATAGGCCTAGGATAACATGTCTAAAAAGGTTCATTGATATTGGGAGGGTCAGGTACAAAAGCACCAGAAAAAAATCCTAATTTGAGCTGGGATTGCTCTATAATATTTTTTGATGATTTTGTATCTAGAACGAGGAAAAAAGAAAAAAAAATACAAAATATCGAAAAACAATTTTTTTTGGCTAACCAAAAACGGAATGTTTTTCAGAACTTCGTCCATTTGGATACAAAATATTTATGATTTGATGTGATAATTTAAAAAAAAAAAGTTTTTGTCAATGAAATCAAAAAACCTATAAACCAAATATTCAGCAAAACTTGAGAATACTAACTAATCATTAAATTTAACAATCAAAATATTTATTTTGCACCATTGGTTTGTTCATTCAAATTTTTAATGCAAATTTGACAGCTGTCCCAAAAATTGTGTCTAAATATTCTAGAATTTGTATCTTGAGAACGAAATTTCTGATGAATTTGGGGTCTTCTGTAAAGTTGATAGGTGAGGAAAGAGATATTTAAGGACTGTTCTGGAAAAATAATTACACTTTTAAAAACTATTTTTGTTTCACATTTTTATAGAAAAAAATATGTTTCGTGAAACATTAATTATTTCAAATTAATATTATTTTTTAAATGTTTTTGAAGATTAGAAAAGAAAACTTTTAAGCAATGCAATATTTGTAATTAAGAGATATATACCTATTTTCTCATCACTTTTGCAGATTTCCGCTATCAAAATACCATTTAAAAAAAACCAAGGAGAGTTGAATGCTTACTTTTGGTTTAGCTCACAGTCCAACAAGATTTTGTCTCTGAGACGAGTATATGTGTTCCTAGTAGAATTTTGCCTGCTGAATCCGAATCCGGGTCCAGAATTGCTCCAATTGGTCCCAATTTTGAGATACATCCGTTTGAAATGTTAGTTTAGGCCAAAATTAGCTACTTTGTTAACTATTTTACAAAAGAACTATTGAATAAACAACTAAACCAATACATGTATCTTAAAGTTCACGTTTTCCTCTTTCTGAAACACCCCTGGTTTTTAAAATTTGATTGTTTCTACGCATATTTATAACCATTTTAAAATTATATTTTCAGTTGATACTCATTCAAGTTTTTCCAACTTGCATGCAAGTCAAATTTTATTTTTAAAATGGCTATAAATATGCGTAAAAACAATCAAATTTTAAAAACCAGGGTGTTTCAGAAAGGAAAACGTGAACTTTAAGATACACGTATTGGTTTAGTTGTTTATTCAATAGTTCTTTTGTAAAATAGTCGACAAAGTAGCTAATTTTGGCCTAAACTAACATTTCAAACGGGTGTATCTCAAAATTGGGACCATTTGGAGCAATTCTGGATCCGGATTCGGATTCAGCAGGCAAAATTCTACTAGGAACACATATTCTCGTCTCAGAGACAAGAAATATTTGATTTTTTGTTGAACTGTGCTATTTATTGTTTTATGTTAATTGCAATTCTTGTTCAAAGTGCTAATATACCGACAATAGAAATGTGATGAGAATGGGTACATTTCCCCTATTTAATAAGAATCTTATATTATCGTTATCTTTTAAAAGTGGTTGAAAAACATCACTTCAATTTTAGCTGCAATTTTAGACTTCAAATAAATTTGTACTATACAAATATTTAGATAAATTTCATCGAATGAAATCTAACAAAACTTATATTTTGCGAAAATTTTGAATTTTTTTTGTAAAATTATTGAGAAAGTTTTAAGAATGAGAGTTTAGTGTACTTTTGGATGCGATAAGACGAGGTGGTTTTGTGTCTTTTTGAAAAAAAAAGAAATGTTTAAAAAATATCAAACAAAGCTAATGGGGCTGCTTTCGTCCACCTCAAATAAAGAAAAAATAACAAAAATTGCTCAAGCCTGAACATTTTTTTTCTATAAAATCAGATAACTTCTTCAAAAAAGTTTTCATAGAAACTTCAGGTATTTTTTTAAATTCGTTGCTTTTTATCAGAATGTTTGTAAAGTGTCTTTTGATTTCAAATCCAATTTTCAATTTAAAAAAAAATATGTTTTTATTTTTTATGTCTAACTATTTGTTCCCTAAATGTCCTTATATTACTCATAAAACTCATTAAAAAACCGTTTTTAAGAAACAGGTTCAAGAATATTGAGTTACAACTGTTAAATTTGTATGACCAAACTTATAACGCATAATAGGTTCTTTGTTCATAGGGAAGGCTCATAAAAAAGCAAAAAAAAAAACATATTAAAGATGTCTAACAAACTCCCCAGATAGTTTCTCCAATTAGAATAATCAAAAACATTTTCTTTTTTTATCATGTATCACGGGTTACGGTAATCAAAAAAATGAAAGTAATTTTAATCTATCAGTTTTTCTTAGCCTCGAGTATTTCTTTCTTCTTTGATATGAGTAGTTTTTATTTTTTAATATGAAAAAATACAAAGCCTTGAGATGAAGTGTAAGTGGTTAATCTTCTGCAGTCCATTATTGAACAGGGCTGGACAGCTTTTCCTGCTTTCGTATGAGTTTGCGGAGAATTACTCATTTGAAAAAAAGAAATGCTCATGTAAATTAAATGAATGAGAATGAGTTGCAAAATAATTTCAAAATATTTCGATTTTAAATCCAATATTTCAATACTTTGCGATCAACTCGATTAACTGTCTTTCAGGGTTCTACTCACGCTGTTTCATCCCTGACCTCTGGTCCTGAACATGCAGCTATAGCAAACATAGCCCGCAAAAGTTCAAGCTTGCAGAAATATCAGTGCGATACACTTCTGCTGATGCATATCCCAGCTGAACTCATTCACACATTTGTCCATTCGCTGGTTCTCTGTCTGATGGTGAATGAATGTTTTCCGAAAATACATTCCTTAGAATGGTTCAAAATGTTGAGGGTGATTTGAATGATTTTTTTTTACTGACGGTCACATACAAAATATATAATTTTGTTGACTTTTATATGCTTTATTTCGTAATTTTTATCAATTCCAACCTTCTACTTACAATATAGTTTTATTAAGAACTGAACCATTCTGCCAGCCATCGATGTAGTTGTTCCGGATGAGGCCGAAAAGCCTTTCCCCTCGTCGTCCATGTGCCTATCGATAACTGTCTGTTCACAATGAATAGCAAATATGCAAATTCCAGTGTACTCAACGAGCACCCTCTTTACCACCACCCCGAACCACCCCCCATTTGGCACGATGATCCAACGATATCAATCGGCTTTTCACCGTATTCATTGAAATGAAAATTGATTCCGGTTTCGATTGCAATCTTATCAGCAATTCATGCATGTTCGACTCCTCTCGCCCACACACACACACACACACACATGCACCAGGATCGATGCCGGCCGGAGAGAATGCAACCGTCGGAAATGCAGGGTGCACCATTGGGCTGTTGCTGCTGGCTATGATAAGAAGGAAAACTATCGAGCCACCATTGTTTGGGACTAAGAGGTGAAAAGCACAGTTTCCGGGCAGGTTGTTCATTGATTTTTGAGGTGGAGTTGTTTAATTTGTGCGGGTTTGAATAACTTTAAAAGAGAGATAATTTTGGAATCAAACTAGAAATTCCACAATTTGTTGATTGTTGAATGTTGAATGTTGATTGTTGATTGTTGATTGTTGATTGTTGATTGTTGATTGTTGATTGTTGATTGTTGATTGTTGATTGTTGATTGTTGATTGTTGATTGTTGATTGTTGATTGTTGATTGTTGATTGTTGATTGTTGATTGTTGATTGTTGTTTGTTGTTTATTGTTTGTTGATTGTTGATTGTTGATTGTTGATTGTTGATTGTTGATTGTTAATTGTTGATTGTTGATTGTTGATTGTTGATTGTTGATTGTTGATTGTGGATTGTTGATTGTTGAGTGTTGATTGTTGATTGTTGATTGTTGATTGTTGATTGTTGATTGTTGATTGTTGATTGTTGATTGTTGATTGTTGATTGTTGATTGCTGATTGTTGATTGTTGATTGTTGATTGTTGATTGTTAATTGTTGTTTGTTGTTTATTGTTTGTTGATTGTTGATTGTTGATTGTTGATTGTTGATTGTTGATGGTTGATTGTTGACTGTTGATTGTTGATTGTTGATCACTAGCGTGCACAGGGTGGGGCAACATGGGGCAACTGCCCCACCATCCTCAGAAATTTGTTCTGAATTTGGTCAGGGGGTGTCCACTAGCCTGTCCCAAAAAAACACGAAGTCGAGGAATTCAATGTGCTCAGTTCTCAAATGATAGAAAATCATGTTAGAAACAACTCTCTCATACATAAAAACTTTCGGAAAAATTGTTTACCACGTTCCCTGGGCATTTTTTTGAAAATAGTCAGTTTTTTCGACAATTTCACAAAATCTGCTTAGAAAAAATGGAAAATTTTAAAATTTCAAATAGCCTATACCATTAAATGATGGTCTGTGGTCCAAGAAACAAGTTAATGTATCGATTTGGCCTTTTAAAACCTTGTTTTTACTTTCCCGGTAGCTTTTATGTCGAAAAATACGAGTTTTTGCTTCACTTTTTTACAATCTTTTCCCTCGGTATTGAACACAAAAATTTCCTCATATGTGAGAATACATGCATCTTGTAGAAAATTTTCCGCCGAAGATTTTCGTCTAAGCAACTTTGAAGTTTCATCAACTCTGAGCTGAGATATTCCAGTTTTTGTGAAGAAAGAATATTGAATATTTGAAAATGTTGATATTATCGATTTCGCTACCTCCCGAAACATGGCCATACGTAGTACCTTCTTCCAGCACACCTCCCTATACAAGTACACCTGGAGATCACCAAACGACACGGAGACGCAAATCGACCATGTTCTCATCGATGGTCGGCACTTCTCGGACATAATCGACGTCAGAACCTACCGTGGCGCGGACATCGACTCGGACCACTACCTGGTGGTGGCAAAGCTGCGCCAACGCCTGTCCGAGGTCAACAAGATCCGGTACCGTCGCCCGCAGCGGTATAACCTGGAGCGACTCAAGGATCCTGAGGTCGCTACCCAGTACGCGCGGGAACTCGAAGCTGCGTTGCCTGACGAGGGTGAGCTCGCCGAAGCCCCTCTGGAGGCCTGCTGGAGCCACATGGAAGCAGCCATCAACGCAGCGGCATCGAGCGCCATCGGGTACGTGGACCGAGTTCGACGGAATGGCTGGTTCGACGAGGAATGTCAGGCGATTTGGGACGAGAAGAAAGCAGCGCGGGACAAGTGGCTGCTGCGCAACACCCGTGGGAACAAGGAGTCGTACAAACAGTTGCGAAGACAGCAAACCCATCTCTTTCGGGACAAGAAGCGCCGCCTGGAAGAGTTGGAGTTCCAGGATATGGAGCAGCTGTATCGCTCCAACGAAACGCGTAAGTTCTACAAGAAACTCAGTCAATCCCGGACTGGCTTCATGCCGCGAGCCGAAATGTGCCGGGATAAAGACGGAGGAATCTTGACGGACGAGCGTGAGGTGATCGAAAGGTGGAAGCAGCATTTCGACGAGCACCTGAACGGCCCAGAGGCGGAGTACCAGGACGACGGGGGAAACGACGTCAGCGGTATGGTGGACGGCGAGGACGAGCCAGCACCCACGATGAGGGAGGTTAAGGATGCCATCAAGAAGCTGAAGAACAACAAAGCAGCGGGTAAGGATGGTATCGGTGCTGAACTCATCAAGATGGGCCCGGACAAGCTGGCGGCCTGTCTACACCGGCTGATTGTCAAGGTCTGGGACACAGAACAGCTACCGGAGGAGTGGAAAGAGGGAGTAATATGCCCGATCTATAAGAAGGGGGACAAGTTGGAATGTGAGAACTATCGAGCCATCACTATTCTCAACGCGGCCTACAAAGTGCTGTCTCAGATCATCTTCTGTCGTCTGTCGGAGCGAGCAAAGGATTTCGTTGGGCCGTACCAAGCCGGTTTTGTGGAGGAAATCGACGACGGACCAAATCTTTTGCTACGCCAAATCCTCCAAAAATGTCGCGAGTACCAGATCCCGACGCACCACCTGTTCATCGATTTCAAAGCCGCGTACGACTCGGTCGATCGCGAAGAGCTATGGAAGATCATGTACGAGAACGGCTTTCCCGGGAAGCTGATCAGACTGGTGAAATCGACGATGGACGGGGCACGGTGCAGCGTGAAGATTTCGGGGCGATGTCCGACCCGATCGAATCGCGCAAGGGACTGCGACAAGGCGACGGTATCTCCGGCCTCTGTTTCAACATTGGGCTTGAAGGTGTAATGAGGCGGGCGGGCTTCAACATGCGGGGCACGATTATCAACCGATCCAGCCAATTCATCTGCTATGCCGACGACATGGACATTGTCGGCAGGACGTTCGAGGAGGTGGCCAGGCGGTACACCGAATTGAAGCGGGAAGCAGAAAAGGTTGGATTGAAGGTGAATGTGGCGAAGACGAAATATCTGCTGGCAGGAGGAACCGAGTCCCTTAGGGCTCGCATAGGACCGAGCGTGACGATCGACGGCGACGAGTTCGAGGTCGTGGAGGAGTTTGTGTACCTCGGTTCGTTGGTAACGTCTGACAACAACTGCAGCAGAGAAATTCGGAGGCGCATCATCACCGGTAGTCGTGCCTACTATGGACTCCACAAGACCCTACGGTCTGGTCATCTTTCCCGGCGTACAAAGTGCACCATGTACGAAACGCTGATAAGACCGGTCGTTCTCTACGGGCACGAGACGTGGACGATGCTCGAGGAGGACCTGCAAGCACTTGAAGTTTTCGAACGGCGAGTGCTTAGGACGATCTTTGGCGGCGTGCGTGAGAACACTGTGTGGCGGAGAAGGATGAACCACGAGCTGGCGCAACTCTACGGCAAGCCAAGCATTCGGAAAGTCGCCAAGGCTGGCCGGATCAGGTGGGCCGGACACGTCGCGAGAATGCCGGACGCGCTGGATGCGCGCCAACCGAACCAGACTATCAATCCGGTGAAGTTGGTGTTCAATTCGGAGCCGTCTGGAACGCGGCGGAGGGGGGCGCAACGTGCAAGGTGGTTAGACCAAGTGGAGGAAGATCTTCGAAGTGTGGGAGTTCCGAGTCGGAATTGGAGAGTAGCAGCCCAAGACCGAGTTCAGTGGCAGCGCATCTGGAGACAGCTCATGACCCGGGGGTTGTCTGAGCAGTAAAAGAAGAAGATATTAATCATCATTGGTATACAATATTAAGGATAATTTAAGCCTAATTTGAAGTGCGGCTGTATCGCATCTGTTTTTAAACATGATTAGTTCATCCTACAATACTAAGGGCCACCTGGTGTTGTTTTCTCATGGCACACTACGTGCTAAATCAATGAATTACTTTTAGCAAATAACTCATATTTAGAGCATTTTGCATTTAAACCAATCGATGCACGTTTGCTGTGTTTCCATGGATACAAATAAACAAATAACAAATATAAGGTTCAATTGTATGCATTTCCGTGATCTGAACCACAACGTAACGTTTACACTCCCTTCTTATAACTCCTGTTGATAAATCCGATGTTTAGGTAAATTAAAAATATCACTAATATTTGGAATTTATTCTATAGGGATCCATCCATTAATCACGTAGACATTTTTTTTTAATCTCAGCTCCCTCCCCTTCTCATGGTCAATTGTCCATAAAAAAAACTTTTTTGGATGGAGCGTGGACAATTGCCAACCCCGTACAATCGAACCATATATTTCGATGCCTCTGTGCTCTTGTACTAAGCTTACTGGTTTTCCTATCTAGATAGCATAAGAGAGCACAGATGCATCGATATGTTATTTGTTTATTTGTATCCATGGAAACACAGCAAACGTGCATCGATTGGTTTAAATGCAAAATGCTCTAAATATGAGTTATTTGCTAAAAGTAATTCATTGATTTAGCACGTAGTGTGCCATGAGAAAACAACACCAGGTGGCCCTTAGTATTGTAGGATGAACTAATCATGTTTAAAAACAGATGCGATACAGCCGCACTTCAAATTAGGCTTAAATTATCCTTAATATTGTATACCAATGATGATTAATATCAACATTTTCAAATATTCAATATTCTTTCTTCACAAAAACTGGAATATCTCAGCTCAGAGTTGATGAAACTTCAAAGTTGCTTAGACGAAAATCTTCGGCGGAAAATTTTCTACAAGAAGCATGTATTCTCACATATGAGGAAATTTTTGTGTTCAATACCGAGGGAAAAGATTGAAAAAAAGTGAAGCAAAAACTCGTATTTTTCGACATAAAAGCTACCGGGAAAGTAAAAACAAGGTTATAAAAGGCCAAATCGATACATTAACTTGTTTCTTGGACCACAGACCATCATTTAATGGTATAGGCTATTTGAAATTTTAAAATTTTCCATTTTTTCTAAGCAGATTTTGTGAAATTGTCGAAAAAACTGACTATTTTCAAAAAAATGCCCAGGGAACGTGGTAAACAATTTTTCCGAAAGTTTTTATGTATGAGAGAGTTGTTTCTAACATGATTTTCTATCATTTGAGAACTGAGCACATTGAATTCCTCGACTTCGTGTTTTTTTGGGACACGCTAGTGTCCACAAATGACGCATTTTTCAAAACATCCATATTATTGCCCCACCTTCCTCACGCTAGTGTTGTTGATTGTTGATTGTTGATTGTTGATTGTTGATTGTTGATTGTTGATTGTTGATTGTTGATTGTTGATTGTTGATTGTTGATTATTGATTATTGATTATTGATTGTTGATTGTTGATTGTTGATTGTTGATTGTTGATTTTTGAGTTGTTGAGCTGATGATTTCTATTATAGAATTTATCCGTTCATCTCAAAATGCCACTGATTAGTTCCCATTCCTGAACAGTGAAGTATTTCCGAAGAACCGCAACATAAACCCTCTGGCACTGATCCCCGGGCACTCTCTTCTCATTCAGCCGATAAATAATGTTATTAATTTTACAGTAGCAATTACCGACCAGCTCACCGCCAACAACAACAACCGGCTTGGATCTGTCGTACTGATTCGCGTACCTTTGCGACAACTTCGCCGACGATACACGTAATCAAGTTCTAGTCGATTCATATTTTTAATTTCTGAATGGAATCAGAGAGAGAAAATAAAGCAAAGTTCCACAATGAAACGTTTTCCACTTTCCTCTCGTTGATCCCCTCCCCTGCTCATCCAGTTGGAACACAAATGAGTGAAAAAATGCAAACGCCTTCATTATCTCCCATTTTGCCCTTTTCATCCACATTACTTTTTCCCTCAACTCCAAACCGGTCATCATTTTCCCTCAATGGAATCGAGTAAATCAAAGGGTTTTGCGTTCGCACTAATGTGTTGAAGACGACACAGGAAGTACGCGACTTCACGCGCCAATGTTCGCCCCAGCTAACCAACCTCTGTCCACCGTTCCTAGCAAGTCCAACATCGGACCGCCGACCCTACCACCTCCCTGCCGCGGGGTCAACCTCCAGAACGGTAGGCAAATGAGGGCCAACTCGACGCTGTCACCCACTGCTGCCTTCCAAGGCTCTAATTTGACAAACATAATGTTCTATTTCGATAATTTATTTCATTGCTGGGCAGCAGTCAACAATTGCAGACTCGCAGGTCAGTAATTGCAGACTCGGTGGTTTTGCTGGCGGAGACGACACAGCAGTGCCAATTTGGTTGGAGGCGGAGAGCTTCCGTTTTTGCTGGAATCTTCTACCTGTCACGTCGAGGGGGGGCGTCAGCACTTCGCTCTGTTATATTCGAAGTAAAATATTGGAAATTTTAAAACCTTAACATATATTTTGGGAGCAAGTTGATCAGCTTATTATTTCGATATCACTGTCATACACTTTTCACGAATTGCAACGAAGAGAGATGCAAAAAGCCCAAAAGCTGCCAAAGTGATTTATGGTCCACTGGTCCACTATAGACACAGCTTCCCTTACCATAGAAGGGGTAGTAGGAGGGAACCATTAAACATCGACGGCGTTCAAAACTGACAGGCCCGGTGCTGGGTGTAAGGATTATGGAGCGGGGTTTTGCATGGGTTTGGTCAAGTGCATAGATAAATTTCGCGCCCCTTTTTGCCAGACCAGATGACCAGACAAGCTAACGAAGGGTGGTCCCTCGTTGTGGTCTTTTTGTTATTTGCACCAGCATGGAAGTCCGATGGAATGCACTGCAATTAGTGGGTCACATACCTGTTGTCTGTTTTGGATAATTTGATGTGTGTTCACGGTGGAGTTATTCAAAAGCACTATGGATATTTGCTATGACAGGGGCGCCGACTCTGTGGGGGCACGGTACTTTTTGCCCCCCCTAAAATTTGGCTGGGGGGGCAGCCCATACATTGTGCCCCCCCCAGAAATTTTGGAAGAAAAATATTCTTATATCAAATATAAAAAAAGGAAATAATTAAAAAATAATATCTAAAATTTAAATGGAACATTGTTTGTACACACGGATAGAACTCTTGTAAACGAATCCGTAAAATAGTTCAGAAACATTTGTTGTTTTCGAAATCGCCGAAATTTTTTGAACAAAAACGTTTACAATTTTCTGGATGTAGATGCATTTTTTTAAATCGACAACGTTTTATCTATACCACTGTGCTCTCTAAGAAAATCAGTATGCTTAGTACAAGAGCACAGAGGCATCGGTGAATGATTTGAGAGATGTCGTCAACACAGATTTTTTCGGGTTTGCTCATAAGAATTCTATCTGTGCACGTTGTTCCAAAAACAAAACCAATGTACTTTTCCAATAGCACTTCATCTACAATCAAACTTACGCAAACTCTTGCGAAAACAATCATCAAGTTTTCAAACGCAACATTCTGCGATTTGCCATTGTAGATCAGGATTTAGCGAATATAAACTGAAACATTTTTCAAAGTGGTCATTTGTTGACTGCTTTACATTTACAAAAATGCTGATAAATTCGATAATTTTTTGGGTAATTTTAGAAAGGATTTGAAAAGATTTCAAATACATTTGTTGACCGTTCTATACCAATTTTAGCCGAAAAATACAATTGTTTCAAAAAAAGTAATTTTTTGAAAACTAGCGCACCACTTTACTGAGAAACCAACAAATTAAAACCTAATCTGAGCCAATTCCACATTATAATCATTATTATCTTTAAAAAAACAAGCGTTTTGCCTTCTGCAATTTATGATCGATTTAAAAAAAAGGCTGTAGAAATTTTAACTGCACCCTCAAAAAATATGCCAAAAAATCAGGGAGTAGAGAATAATACTAAAAATAGAACATTTTCAGGAAATCAGCATTATTGAGTATTGGGAATCCATTTTAAACGTGTTTGGTCGTATTCTAAAATCTAAAATTCTTAAATTCTTAAATTCCTCAATTATTAAATACTGAAATTCTAAAATTCTAAAATTCTAAAATTCTGAAATTCTAAAATTCTGAAATTCTGAAATTCTGAAATTCTGAAATTCTGAAATTCTGAAATTCTGAAATTTTGAAATTCTTAAATTCTTAAATTCTTAAATTCTTAAATTCTTAAATTCTTAAATTCTTAAATTCTTAAATTCTTAAATTCTTAAATTCTTAAATTCTTAAATTCTTAAATTCTTAAATTCTTAAATTCTTAAATTCTTAAATTCTTAAATTCTTAAATTCTTAAATTCTTAAATTCTTAAATTCTTAAATTCTTAAATTCTTAAATTCTTAAATTCTTAAATTCTTAAATTCTTAAATTCTTAAATTCTTAAATTCTTAAATTCTTAAATTCTTAAATTCTTAAATTCTTAAATTCTTAAATTCTTAAATTCTTAAATTCTTAAATTCTTAAATTCTTAAATTCTTAAATTCTTAAATTCTTAAATTCTTAAATTCTTAAATTCTTAAATTCTTAAATTCTTAAATTCTTAAATTCTTAAATTCTTAAATTCTTAAATTCTTAAATTCTTAAATTCTTAAATTCTTAAATTCTTAAATTTTTAAATTCTTAAATTCTTAAATTTTTTAATTCTTAAATTCTTAAATTCTGAAATTCTGAAATTCTGAAATTCTTAAATTCTTAAATTCTTAAATTCTTAAATTCTTAAATTCTTAAATTCTTAAATTCTTAAATTCTTAAATTCTTAAATTCTTAAATTCTTAAATTCTTAAATTCTTAAATTCTTAAATTCTTAAATTCTTAAATTCTTAAATTCTTAAATTCTTAAATTCTTAAATTCTTAAATTCTTAAATTCTTAAATTCTTAAATTCTTAAATTCTTAAATTCTTAAATTCTTAAATTCTTAAATTCTTAAATTCTTAAATTCTTAAATTCTTAAATTCTTAAATTCTTAAATTCTTAAATTCTTAAATTCTTAAATTCTTAAATTCTTAAATTCTTAAATTCTTAAATTCTTAAATTCTTAAATTCTTAAATTCTTAAATTCTTAAATTCTTAAATTCTTAAATTCTTAAATTCTTAAATTCTTAAATTCTTAAATTCTTAAATTCTTAAATTCTTAAATTCTTAAATTCTTAAATTCTTAAATTCTTAAATTCTTAAATTCTTAAATTCTTAAATTCTTAAATTCTTAAATTCTTAAATTCTTAAATTCTTAAATTCTTAAATTCTTAAATTCTTAAATTCTTAAATTCTTAAATTCTTAAATTCTTAAATTCTTAAATTCTTAAATTCTTAAATTCTTAAATTCTTAAATTCTTAAATTCTTAAATTCTTAAATTCTTAAATTCTTAAATTCTTAAATTCTTAAATTCTTAAATTCTTAAATTCTTAAATTCTTTAATTATTAAATTATTAAATTCTTAAATTCTTAAATTCTTTAGAATCTTTTTTTTCCATGACCCTTTCCTTGACCGTCTCTTGAGGTATTTTTTAAAAATGGGTTTATTGCTTTCATTCCTTTAAACATAAAACGAGTTTTTTTTATCAATTACTTTCTGATTTAATTTTTCTTAGTTAAAAATATTTTTTTTTAAATGTTGGTCGCGATATTTTTATATGGCGCGGATTTCGCGCGGTTTCGGGTTTTAGGTCGGCGCGGATTTGGCGCGGATTTTTTTTCGAGTTTCCCGTAACAACCCTGCATTTCCAAGCCACAAGTTTTTTAACCCTAGAATTTTTTTATACTATTAATATTTTTTAATTTTGAAATTTTGAATTTTGTGTGTCTGTTTTTTCTGAATTGCAGATTTGAAAAATGGATGTTTTTTTATCTGTATTTGTATTTTTAAACTTCTGAAGTTCTAAATTTCTGCTTTTTACTTTTGTTTTTATTTTTAGAATATTTTTATTGTTGAATTTCTAAATATCTGATTATTTTTATTATTGACTGTTACTTCTAGAAAATAAGTGAGAATATGACAAAGAGAAGGAATTCACCTTAAAAAATATAAAAAAAATTTCCCCCAATTAACATTCTCAATTACGTTTTAATAAATTATCTTTTTTCTTAGAAAAAAATATTCCGGATGAAAAAAAATCGTATCACATCGTAATAAAGTTATTAATATTCGTGACAAACAAGAAACAGTAACATCTAATCGCCACTCTTACCTATCGATTTCGAAAAACAACCGTGCCCCCCCCAACATTTTGGACTAGTCGGCGCCCCTGTGCTATGATAATCTTTTTTGCGAAAATATGTAATTTGAGTAAAACTTTTATCTATCAAATTTATTGGCATTTTCACGATTGAAAATAACTTGAAAGTTCATGTTTCATTTTGTAAATTTTGTATTAACAAATTAACAACATTAACAACACTAACAACATTAACGACATTAACAACATTAACAACATTAACAACATTCACAACATTAACAACATTAACAACATTAACAACATTAACAACATTAACAACATTAACAACATTAACAACATTAACAACATTAACAACATTAACAACATTAACAACATTAACAACATTAACAAAATTAACAACATTAACAACATTAACAACATTAACAACATTAACAACATTAACAACATTTGCAACATTAACAACATTAACAACATTAACAACATTAACAACATTAACATCATTAACAACATTAACATCATTAACAACATTAACAACATTAACAACATTAACAACATTAACAACATTAACAACATTAACAACATTAACAAAATTAACAAAATTAACAATATTAACAAAATTAACAAAATTAACAATATTAACAAAATTAACAAAATTAACAAAATTAACAAAATTAACAAAATTAACAAAATTAACAAAATTAACAAAATTAACAAAATTAACAAAATTAACAAAATTAACAAAATTAACAAAATTAATAAAATTAACAAAATTAACAAAATTAACAAAATTAACAAAATTAACAAAATTAACAAAATTAACAAAATTAACAAAATTAACAAAATTAACAAAATTAACAAAATTAACAAAATTAACAAAATTAACAAAATTAACAAAATTAACAAAATTAACAAAATTAACAAAATTAACAAAATTAACAAAATTAACAAAATTAACAAAATTAGCAAAATTAACAAAATTAACAAAATTAACAAAATTAACAAAATTAACAAAATTAACAAAATTGACAAAATTAACAAAATTAACAAAATTAACAAAATTAACAAAATTAACAAAATTAACAAAATTAACAAAATTAACAAAATTATTAAAATTAACAAAATTAACAAAATTAACAAAATTAACAAAATTAACAAAATTAATAAAATTAACAAAATTAACAACATTAACAACATTAACAACATTAACAACATTAACAAAATTAACAAAATTAACCAAATAATTTGTTTTTTGTTTTTTGTTTTTTGTTTTTTGTTTTTTGTTTTTTGTTTTTCGTTATAATTTTAAAATTTTTAATTACTTCAAACGTATTGAATTGCTCAAAAACCATCACGCAGTCTTTGCATCATCAGTGTAGTTTGCACTCGTTTCTTCCACAATCCAGTGCAAGTGCTCTTCCCTACATTACTGACCATCATCGGTCAAGCAATTCTTTTAACCTAACCTCAAAATAACAACAACAACAAAAAACACAAGACAATTACTCATCTTGTCATCATGCGAACGGATGAGTGAGAGTTTATCATGTCGAACTCATCGAGAAAAATGTGCACGAAAAAATATTCTCGCTCTCGATTCCCGATCCATGGGCCATGGCATGTTTCCCGGTTCCGTGTGGCCTGGTCACAGAAATTCCTTCGTCGTCCGAGCGGCCAAGTACGGAGAGGCAATAACAGTATATCTGAAAAACGCTTTGTTCGAGATAAGTTTAAATTATTATTTCGCAGAATTAATTAACAGCTTGCAGGAAAGGTTCTGCTGAGTTGTTTTTATTTTTCTTCGGTGCACTTAGTGCACTTGGTACCGTTGACTGGGGCAAATTGGGACAGATGTTATAGCAATGTTTTTGCACAATATTTAGATGTTTTTTATTTTATTAAGTTAGATCGATTAGCAAAATAAGTTTCCTTTTGTAATGCAAATCTAACCCAAAAAAAAATATGATGGATAAGTATTTGGCAATAGTGTTTATCAAATGTCACTTAAACACACGGTTCTCGTACGCAAAAGGGGGAAGAAAAAGTGAACGGTGCAAGCAAATAAACACTGGATGCCATTATGATGGACATCATCTTACATATGGCCCAACATTTTCTGCATTTGCAGGTTTGTTTTTTTTTTAATTTAGTTTGATACTTAACATTAAAATCACGCATAATCAATAAAAACATTTCGTTACCTAGGTTAATTTGACTTTGACATTCTGCTTTCATTCGTTCAAACAAGTTGGCGCAACGCAAAGCCACTGACACAGTTTGACTCCTATTCGAGTAATTTGACTTCATTTGCGCAGAGCGTCACAGTTAAAATAATTTTAATTTTGATAGGTTGATAATGTTGATGACCCTCAGCAGGGGTTACATTGCTCATTACAAATTTCTGCAAATTCATCATTGATTAATTTGATGAAACATTGAATTTTGGTAGTTTTCTAATAATAGTCCATGTTTACAGTTGCTGATAAAACCAGGCATGTTTATTAACAAAAAAATGTTATTGATTTCTCATGAAATACCATTTCGAGCTATAGTTTTGATTTATTATAAATTATTACAGTTTCAGTAACTTTAGTACTTTAAACATGAAAACAGGTATATTTATACTCATTGTTGAAATACAGTGGACTCCCTCGTTGTCGATATTGAAGGGACCATCGAGAGCGGGAGTTATCAAATTATAGAACTAAAAAAGCAAAGCAATCTATTTGAAGGGACTGAAAAATTTATTGGCAGCTGGAGTAATATTGATATCGAGAAGATAGACAGCCAGAAATTCTACTGAAGAACTATTGCTTAAATACACTCGTTGTCCTATATTGAACCTCCTTAATTTTGTTTGAAATTGAGCAGTTCTTCGTTTTATTTTAGTAAAGTTCCTTAACCCTCTACTGCCCAAATTTTTTATTCGAAAATATTTATTTTTCCCGTGTTCAGGAGGTCATTTTGAGCAACTTTTGTTCTACGAAAAACTTTACTTCACTTATTTTATGTGTTTCTTGTTTCATTTTTAGTATTTTAATTTGCATTTATCTTGTTTAGTTTATGTTTGTTTCTGGTAGTATTTGGCCTATTCTACCACCTAATATAATTACATTTTGCCTATCTAATTTTTTCACGATTTTGCAGTCACTTTTTCAATTTTTTGCATGTTTTTCACATTTCTTGCTATAGAATGTCACCATCATCATTTAAATTGCAAAAAAATGCGTAGATGCATAGTCTGGGACATAAAAATTACTGCATACTTCTTTTTACTGAAAATATAGAAAATGTTACTTAAAAACACAGCCAAAGTTGACCCCTAAAAATAATGACATTTTTTAAAACATTGGCAAAGTCACATAAAACAAATTAAACTTCCAACCCTGAATTTTTCTAAAATTTTAAGAGTTCTTCTTTCCAATGCTTTTTAAAGATCAAAAATCGGTTGGAAATTTGATTTTTGGTGATTTTTTTAGATCAAAGCCCGTCTCGAGGCGGGGTTAGTTTGTAGAGGGTAAAACTTACATTATTTCCACTTACTGAGGTGAAATAATGCTGATTTGTTGTTATAATGCTAGTAGCCATTGCTGATTTCAGACGTCGAAATCAAAACACTTATTTTGGCGAAAAAGACACTTCAATGTCAGTCAATATTGTCTTAAATGATGCTGAACTTGCCAAATAAAGGATTTGTTGACAAAAATACGGTTTAAATTGGGATTTTATTGAATTTCCATCAGAAAACCTACAGAATGACCACTTTAAGAAAGGGTGAACAACGTACCCTATAATGCGGATATAAGTAAACTGTGGACTGTGAACTTATCTTGCAATTGAAGACAACTTGTACTGCTAAGCGATATTGAGCAAACTCTTTATTTTATTCAAATGACACTTATCTTCAAACAGTGCAACATCTACAGTAGGGGAGAGTGGGGAGACTTGATCCCCTTTTTTTGTATCGCACATAACTCTGTCAATTTCTCACAAATCTTTGAACTTTTTGCATGAATTGAAAGCCTAAACATTCAACTATGTTTGGCTGATTAGGGTATTTCACCAGATAAACTCTTTGAATCAAGCCAAGCGTTTTAAAAAAAAATATTTTAAACCGGCATTTTAAAAATGTTGGGGGTAATTTGATCCCCCTTTCAACATTTTTAAGAAATCTGAAGCAAAATGTTTCTTATTGATCCAAACTGTTAATTTTCTATAAGTTACAGCAATTTCACATTGAACTTGTACGTTTGTGTTCAAAATATAACAAGTTTAGCATGCAAAATATTTAAAAACTTAAAATTTTCTTTTTTAGACCAAAATTGAGCATGTTTACAAAACGCTAATTTTTGTTTACAAAACTTTTGAAAAATGGTTCAAACTGCAGTAAGTTATGTACAACCAGTGCTTGAAAAGGGATCTATCACTGAAAGGGACTGCTCGACATTCGATAGAACTTTCTGTCAGCGATCATTTCCCAAAACGATATTTGATCGCTGACACACAACGCCTATCATGACCGTCGTTGCTTGGCGACGGTCAGTGAACGTAAACACGAAGACGAAACGAACGAAAAATGCCTCAAGCTCAAGCAGCCGCCCGAACGAGACAACGTGCTCTTTCTCTTTCTCTCGTTTTTGTCTCTCTCTTCCTAATGTATGCTGCGTGGTGACAGGAGTCATATGATTGCTATCATTGGAGAGATGATCGGAATCTCTGTAGAATGTCAAACGAACGCTCTCCAAGTGATTTTTCTTTTGGAGGGAAGTCAATGATTGTGTGAGTGACTTTGCGTAGCACTCATTCCTTTGTGTGTGAAACGAACGAAGGTAGAATTTTAAAATCAGGTTGTCGTGGTGAAGACGATTGGAGTGTTCTGTCAGCTATCACCAAAAAAGTCGAAATCTAGCTAAACATTGTAATAGAGCCTAAGCCGAAGTGTAAACAAAGAGTCTATCCTGCTCGTTCCAAATGTAAACATCAACTGACGTGAGCAGGATAGACTCTTTGTTTACACTTCGGCTTCGATCCTTTTACATTGTTTTGCTTGAAATTTCGCAAGCCCTGTGTACAACTATACTAAAGGAAACTATGTACGAAAACCCAGCCCAATTATTTAATCTTCAGGCTGATTCCAGTGACTGTAAAAATGCAGGGATCAAGTCTCCCTAAACGCACTTTTTTAAACAATTGATTGTAAAATAGTATGACGATAAATTTTACGTCAAATGCGTAAGGGTTTGGATATATTTATCAAACAATTCATGTATAAAAAATAATTTTTGAGTGTTTTCTATACTTAACAAAACAAAGAAAAAAGATCTCTTTGAAGTTTTTTGCAGCACTTTTTAGAAATATGTGTGTAACTCAATCTAAACATTTTTTAATTTTTTTCTTTGTTTTCTACAATGAGTTTTAGTCAATTTCGCACAACTTTCTACAACAAAGCTAATTGTTTTACCCACATGCTGACGAGATACAGGCTTGGGATCAAGTGTCCCCGGGGATCATGTCTCCCCACTCTCCCCTACTGAATTGAGCTAGTTATTGTAAGGTTTTTTTATAAGTTGATTTATTATTTCATTTTCATGTTGAATAACGCCTTACCGCCTAGGCTACAGATAGTTTAGATAAATTGAAACGTGCTGTGTGATTTACAATTGATATAATTTTTTTTTTCCTTAACATAATTTGCATAACATTTTGAAGAAAAAACTGTCGTTTAACATACCTATAATTCAATTTCAGTTACGTTTAGATCTGTTGAGATACGTACTAAACTAACATGAACTAAGTTTTAACGCTATTCCGGACATGTCACGGCACACCTACTTTGACTATTTTTGTTGATCTTTTGCAGGATTCTGTAAGTTTTAGCAAAACAATGCCGTTGTCGAAATGTAAACAAAGAGTCAATCCTGCTCGTTCCTAATGTAAACATCAACTGACGTAAGCAGGGCGGACTCTTTGTTTACACTTCAACCATGGCCTCATTACATTGTTTTGCTTGAGTTGATGCGATTCGTTTTGCTTTTAGAATCTCCCCTGCCAACACTAGAGAACTAAGCAGAAATCCGCACACCAGAATCCACCACAGCGATATCAAATCCCGAAATGAGAGCAGATTGTCGTAGATTTTGACCTAACCCGAGCGAAAATCTTATCTTTATTTCAAGATCCCACCACCCACCACTTGAAACAAGACTGCTCGCTTCTACACTAAACACCAGACTAAAGACCTCGCTCTGAACTCGATGCACCAAAGATCCTCTCCCGCTACCAACGATCCGAAGTGCACAGACACACGCAAAACCCTCTCATTCCTACCACGCACGTCGCGCGTCTTCAACGCTCTTCAGAATCGTTGCTTTCGTTCGTATCGCTTTCTCTCTTTCAACACCAACGCTTCGCGTTGCGCCGTCTACACTCGACGCTTGCGACGCACTCATACAGTCGCACACGCGCTGTTGGTCTATTTAAAAGCACACCGATGTTGCTCACTTCGTGTGTGTCGTCGCTCGTTCGAAATTCGACACTAATAATGCAAATGGTCATAAATGACTTCTCTAAAATATTTCGCACTAATTCTCATATTCGAAGCTACTTCTACGAAACAATATAATGTACACGCCTTATCTGCGACATTTTCCTTCTCCTGTACTCTGTTAAATAAAACTGACAGATTTTCTTAAACTTCGCAAATTTTTCACATAATCATATTTTATTTCTCCCTAGAAATTCAATCAAAGGCTACAACGTAAAGCCTCCGTTTCTTGGATCTTTATATTATTCCTGCTCGCAATCCTCATCTTCTAATACAAGGAAATAAATTCTTTAACACAGTGATTTCTCTACTCACAATCATCTTTAAATTCAAAGGCTCAAACGAAAGGCGTATCACTAAGTCACTAATTCAAACCTTCGCATTAAACTAATTAAAACTATCAAACACATCATCATCTTGAAATTGTCCACAGAGATGAAATTTCAAAGCACAGCGATTTCCCACTCAGAATCATTATGCTGTAATTATCCTAAAAAATCCTCCTAGAAAACAAATCAAGATCTCGCACACATCGATTGTTTGCCTGGCTATCAGCATTCTTTAAATTCACACTGGAAATCAAATTCATAAGCAAAGCAATTTTGCTCACAATCATCATATTTAAACACTTCCTAGAATGTCAATCAAGACACCATCGATCAAAACCAACTCATTTTTGAATTCTCCCCAGGACACAATCAATTACTCTAATACAACTCATGTAACTGATCTAAATTCATAAATACTTCGATTGTTATCGCTGAACCCAACTTTTCCAAATTCTCTCCAGAAATCCAATCAATGGCTCGCAATCTTCATCTTCTAATACTCACTAATAATTAAATTCTTAAACACGGTGATTTCTTAATTCTCAATCATCTGTAAAATCTCTCTATACCATCAATCAAAGGCTCCAACGCAAGACGTATAGGTCATCAGGTCCTTTTTCAAATCTTCGCATCAAAGTAATTAACGATGCTCGAAATCCGAAAAAACGAAACGAAACTATTGGCACTACGCCCCCCGGGGCATGGCCTTCCTCTAACGTGGGATTTCTGCTCCAGCGCCTCTGACGAGACAGGAGAAACCGGGACCGACGTTTTACTTCACCATCCGATAGAAGCTCAGTGGATAAGGCGGGAATCGAACCCGCGTCTCATAGCATCATCGGGATCGGCAGCCGAAGCCGCTACCCCTGCGCCACGAGACCCACAGATATTAAATTTTGAAACACAAATCTATGAAAATCCTCATAGAAAACAAATCAAGACTATCACTCCCCAAATTGTCGCCCTTCTCAAATCTTTGCACTAAACTGATAAAAAATCTTAATCACATCGATTATTTTGCTCACTATCATCATTCTTTAAATTCCCACTAGAAATCAAATTCTTAAGCAATGTAATATTTGCTCACAATCATCTTATTCAAACTCTCTCTAGAATGTCGATCCAAAACCAACTCTCTTTGAATTATCCTCAAAACTCAATCAAAGGCTCCAACACAACACATGTAAACCCCTTTCTCCAATACTGATCCGAATTCATAAACACATCGATTATTTTCCTCAAAATCAGCTTTTCTAAAACCCTCCTCAAGCTGATCCCCTGGCTGATACTCTCAAACTCACGACAATTCTTGTTTTTAATTATTACTGTAAAACGTGAAGGCTCTTAGGCCAGCGTTTCTCACATCCTCGCTTCAAACTAAAATTCTCAAACGTATCAATCATTTATGCTCGCAATTATCATCTTTGAATTCTCCCAAGAAACTCAATCAAAGGCTCCAACGAAAAGCGTGTAGGCCAACAGACTACCGTTTCCTAAATCTATGCATCTCAAGCACATCGATGCTCAAAAACTTCCTCTTTTAAGTTATCAACATTGATTCAACACTCAACTGTTTCCGGCTCACAATCACCTATCAATCTCCTAACAAAACAAATCTTCATAGAAAACTCATCGTTCCTACATGAAAACTAATAAAGACGATCAAAATACCGCTTCCAAATCTTCACATCAAACTGATCGAAACCCTAAAACAAATCGATAATTCGGTGCGCTACAATCATTTTTAAAATTCTCATCAGAAATCAAATTCTTAAGCACCGTGGTTTTCCGCTCACCATCGTCATCATTTTTAAACTCTCCTTAGAATGTCAAATAAATCACCCTCTATTAAAAAAAAAACACCCTTTCTGATACATCTGCAGAACTTAATCAAAGGCTCTAACACAACGCATGTAAGCCTTCAAGCTACCTTTTCAAAAATCTACGCCACAAACTGACCCAAATTCAGAGACACACTGATTATTTTCGTTCAAAACCAGTTCTTTCCTAAAAATTTTCTCCAGAAATTCAATCAAAGTTATGTGGGCTGTTAAGCACCCGCCTCATATTACTGACTGACACTCTCACAATGTCACGATATTTTCGTTCGTAATGATCACCAATAAACATCTCCTTAGAAACACAATCACATGTTCCAACGCGTGAAGGCTCTTAGCCACCGCCTCTCAATTTTTCGCCTCAAGAAATCTTTAAATCCTCGATTCCTTCCGTTTGCAACCAGCCTCATCCACCGAACTCAACTATCATATCCAAACTCACTCCAGCAACTCAATCAAAGCCTGAAGCATGTATGTTATCAATCTACAGTCCATCATAAGTGATTGATTTCATCAAAATCGACTATTATACTATTCCACCTCGAATTTTCTCTAGAAACTCACAGAAAAGCTCCATCGCCAAGGTTGGACTACACCAACTAATTCCAAACCTGCAGTCAACAGCCACGATCCTCCCATGAACCTCGATTTCCAATGCAAATTAGTAACGCTCGTCTTATCAACCTTCATACTACAGCCAACACGATAGAAACTTCGTCATCTGACGTCTCAAAATACATATATATCATTGTTCGTCTTCTCGCAAATATACGTTCTTGTGTCTAGTGAGCGAAACTTGAGTCCCTTTAGCTAACGCGCAAAGTCCGTCTCATCCAGTTTCGGCCATCGCTCGTCTCGCCAATACACCGCCAATACATTGGCCAACGACCAATAACGTTCGTCTTACAAACAAATCGTTAAGGCCAACGAGCCACGCTCGTCTTACAATAACTCTGTTGTTGCAACTCTCGTTTCACAAATACAAACTTGTGGTCAACGAGCAACGTTCACTTTACAAAATACCCTTGTAGCCAACGGCCAACGCTAGACACCCAAACACTCCTTTGAGACCAACCGCTCGTTTCGCAAATATTCCATTGTGGCCAACGAGCAACGCTCGTCTTACAAACACTCCGATGTGGTTAACGAGCAACGCTTGTCTCACCGAATACTCTTGCAGACAACGAGTAACGCTCGTTTAACAAATACTTAGATGTAGCTAACGAGCAACGCTCGTCTCACAAAATACCCTTGCAGTTAACGAGCAACGCTCGTCTCGCAAAATACCCTTGCAGTTAACGAGCAACGCTCGTCTCACAAATATTCCGTTGTGGACAACGAGCAACGCTCGTCTCCCAAAATACCCCTGCAGACAACGAGTAACGCTCGTTTAACAAATACTCCGTTGTGGCCAATGAGCAACGCTCGTCTCACAAATATTCCGATGTGGCCAACGAGCAGCGTTCGTCTCACAAACATTTCGACGTGGCCAACGAGCAATGCTCGTCTCACAAATACTCCGTTGTGGCCAACGAGCAACGCTCGTCTCACAAATATTCCGTTGTGGCCAACGAGCAACGCTCGTCTCACAAATATTTCGTTGTGGCCAACGAGCAGCGCTCGTCTCACAAACACTTCGACGTGACCAACGAGCAACGCTCGTCTCACAAATACTCCGTTGTGGCCAACGAGCAACGCTCGTCTCACAAAATACCCCTGCAGACAACGAGTAAAGCTCGTTTAACAAATACTTCGTTGTTCCAACGAGCAACGCTCGTCTCACAAAATAACCCTGCAGACAACGAGTAAAGCTCGTTTAACAAATACTCCGTTGTGCCAACGAGCAACGCTCGTCTCACAATTATTCCGTTGTGGCCAACGAGCAACGCTCGTCTCACAAATACTCCGTTGTGGCCAACGAGCAACGCTCGTCTCACAAATATTCCGTTGTGGCCAACGAGCAGCGTTCGTCTCACAAACACTTCGACGTGACCAACGAGCAACGCTCGTCTCACAAATACTCCGTTGTGGCCAACGAGCAACGCTCGTCTCACAAAATACCCCTGCAGACAACGAGTAACAATCGTTTAACAAATACTCCGTTGTGGCCAACGAGCATCGCTCGTCTCACAAATACTCCGTTGTGGCCAACGAGCAACGCTCGTCTCACAAATATTCCGTTGTGGCCAACGAGCAGCGCTCGTCTCACAAACACTTCAACGTGACCAACGACCAACGCTCGTCTCACAAATACTCAATTGTGGCCAACGAGCAACGCTCGTCTCACAAATATTCCGATGTGGCCAACGAGCAACGCTCGTCTCACAAACAATTCGACGTGGCCAACGAGCAACGCTCGTCCACAAATACTCCGTTGTGGCAAACGAGCAACGCTCGTCTCACAAACACCCTGTTGTGGCCAACGAACAATATTCGTCTCACACACACTTGGATGTGGCCAACGAGTAACGCTCGTCTCACAAATACCACCGTGCAGCAATCGTCTCACGGTTCTTTGCATTGCTAACCTGTAAAAACGGTCGTCGCAATCATTTTACTCCAAATTTTCATTAAAAACACAAACCATCAAATTCGAATGATATCGATTCGCTGCCTCTCGAAAACAAAGCAGGAAAAAAGTCTTGAAAATGTATCCTCAGTTCTTGACCAACTTGAAACAACCCAGACAAAAATCATATATTTCGGCACGATGTCGACCTAACATCGGCCCGACATTGGTAGAGGCATGCACACACCGGTTGACACGTCGGCTCTACACTCACTCGACTCAGCACAAACATACCACTCTGGGTTTCAAAAATTATATACAGTGTTGTCGTCTCTTCCAACTGCCCAACACACAAGACTTACCGGTTGCTTCTCGTCATCCCTCTCGTCTCGAATATCTCCATTTACACTTTTCGTGGGTGGGGGATCATAAAGCACAGATTATTTCGAAGGTATTCTATTTTAATTAAACATTCCTATCAACTACGCCATTGTCGTAGATTTTGACCTAACCCGAGCGAAAATCTTATCTTTATTTCAAGATCCCACCACCCACCACTTGAAACAAGACTGCTCGCTTCTACACTAAACACCAGACTAAAGACCTCGCTCTGAACTCGATGCACCAAAGATCCTCTCCCGCTACCAACGATCCGAAGTGCACAGACACACGCAAAACCCTCTCATTCCTACCACGCACGTCGCGCGTCTTCAACGCTCTTCAGAATCGTTGCTTTCGTTCGTATCGCTTTCTCTCTTTCAACACCAACGCTTCGCGTTGCGCCGTCTACACTCGACGCTTGCGACGCACTCATACAGTCGCACACGCGCTGTTGGTCTATTTAAAAGCACACCGATGTTGCTCACTTCGTGTGTGTCGTCGCTCGTTCGAAATTCGACACTAATAATGCAAATGGTCATAAATGACTTCTCTAAAATATTTCGCACTAATTCTCATATTCGAAGCTACTTCTACGAAACAATATAATGTACACGCCTTATCTGCGACACAGATCTTCAACATAATCGACAGGTGGTTTGTTTTCATTAATGTACGAAGTGGCCCAGTATGACCAGAGGCCGGTATTGTAGAGCCGATGAAAGATCAATTGATAGTGCTCCAAAAACGGGCTGTTTTTTGCGAAAGTTGACTGACGTATTATCCACGAAACTCTTTGCGGCATAACATAGAATTCGTTGTTCAATACGTGTTTTGGATCTATCCCGAAGATTGCTATTTTGTAAGCTTGTTCACATGTCAGCAGATGGGGACAGGTGAAAAGTGTGTGGTCGGGGTTTCCACTCAAGCTGACAACTTTTTTCAGAAGACTTGGATGGAACTCGTGAAGATAGTCAATTACGATCGGTAATGAGTAACAGAGGGGTAAGTCGGATTGTTCAAACTCTGCCAAGGATTGAATCCGAGGATGATGCTTGACGGAAAGCATGAATGCTATCATCTTCACCAGGTATGCTTCCGCTAAGAGGAAAATCACAGTTGCTATCGTAAAGATAAAGTATCGTTCAAATCTTTGCTGGCTATGTTCGGCAATAGCACTGCCAAAGAATACTGTAGCTAGTATATTTCTTGGGAATACCGTAGGTAGCTTTAAATTTAAGATAACGCAAATTATAACTCCCAGCAAAAGTAAGATCCAGAGGGACAAGGTAAATGGAACGAACAAATGCTCGAAATATGAAGTAATAACTTGATCCGATAGAAGTAGACACAATCCGTCGAAATTGAGTGGGTTAATGTATTCGTGTCCAGGAATATATATGTGCGCAACAAGTGACACTTTTCTTTCATTCAATAAATTTGTATACGCATCTTCTACACTCAAATCATCTACATATGGAGACCACAAAAGTGTAGCATTAATATGCTTTGTAAATGCTACCACATTTTCGTAGAATGGCCCTTCCAACGAGCCGTCGATATTGGTAATTAGATAAGGGAAAACATTTACTTTACTCACAGTTAATGGGAACCCTCCAATATCCTTAAAAATATCTCGATCTAGAAAAAAAAGGAATCCACCCAACGTCTCTGGATTCCAACATCGTTTCAGTGAACAAATCGAACGAATAAACACCCAAATGGCCACAAGCAGGAGTCACCGTTACTAATATCGACCGAACTAGCTCAAATGTCAAAGCTAAAATTTTATAAAAGTTAACACAAATCTTCAAATAGCTACGCGGAGTATTTTGCACTACAAAAACAATGCTTGCAAAGCGACTCCACAGGTTCAGTTTTTCGACCTCTTTCAGCGTGTTGCACCGTTCAACGAATCTCGCGGCAACATAACAAGCATAAAGGAGCACTTTTTCGGCGACATCTCGTTCCCCACGATAAACTCAGAGCTTAGTACCACTAGAGGATTACGATAGAAACCCGCACTAGCACTGCAAAAGTCTGCCAGGATGTCCGTGGGAAATCCCGCGAGATGATTCCGACTACACGACCTGGATGTCAACGCATCCGTAACAAGGTCCAACTCGGTCCTTAAGTTGACGACACAGACCAGCGGAACGGCAGGATCTTCCTGCAGCTTGATGTTGGCGACAGCCGCCAAAAGCAGACCGATTGCTGGCAGCATACTTTTAGGTAAGGATGAATTGGCCAGCGGAAACGAACTGACTTTAGTTCAACTTTTCCCAAGCAGTTACAACTAACATGATGCTATCGGAATACTACAAATGTGACGTTTGGGAATACGAAGCAAAAGATGAAAACGTCGATAAATTAAAAAATATCTGCAATTTGTTTGCCCCTGGAGTGATAATAACATTTGAAACATAGGGGAACTATACCCTTTCTCAGCCTATTTCTATTATCGGCCTATCAGCACTTTGGTCATGAATTACAACTTGCATAAAGTGTTTTTGACTGTTCCAAAGTAATGAATAGCTCAAATAAAAGTGAGCAAGCAACTCTCCATTGTTGAAACATCTGAAAATGTTGATTTAATAGCGGAAAACGGAAAAGTGATGAGAATTGGTCGAACGGCTTAGAGTGATTAGAATGGGCATATTTCCCCTAGTTTAAATGTTTTTCGTGAAATGTGTAAATCTAATCTAATCTAATCAGACCCTAGCACAGCAAATCTTTCGAAGGGATCCTGGAGAGTGCCTTAGGTTAGATTACGCCTAGCACTCTTCATGTCATTTATTAACATTTGTAGTGCGCCATTGCATCGGAATGCATTGAAACATCACAAGCGTTAAAGCGGCCAGGCCTACTGCGTAAAGCCGTATCGCAGAGACATGAATCGTTTTGAAGTGGGTTGAGTTTGAGCACAGAGTGTTCGAACAACAACACAATTCTGAATCGACAGGGTAGGAAGAAGCGTGAGGACCACACCACCATACGCTCCGAGATTTTGGTAGTATTCGTTGGGAGCACCATGCTAAGAAGGTTTGGTACTCCGGGACCCTCTGGGTTGGGACATTGTATTTCCCACGAATGCCCTGACTCTATTTACCGTGGTTATAGCGCCACAACTCGCTCTCTGTAACAGTATTTCTAATTCCAGATTAAGCTCACCAAGTCGTCATGGCCTAATGGTTAGCATTTTTGCTTACCAATCAAAAGGACGGGGATTGAACCCCGCCTCGAGCGATTTAGATTTTTCGTTCATATTCATCATTTCAAATTTCTATGTTCTAAACTTTCTCGTTGGAAGCAGAAGGGCATCGAACCCCTAACCATTCGCTTACAAAGCGAACAGCTTAACTAGTCAGCCACGGCCGCTCCTAATGCTTTTCGAGAAATGTAAAAAGTAAAAAGTAAATCTTTCCCAGTTCCTGAGGGGAACACCCTTGAAGAGTATCGGGGCCGGCATTTACAAAGCGGATTCAGTGGCAGTTTCATTCTCAACTTAATGTTAACATGTTAAGGTTAATGTTAACATTCCATAGGTCGCCTCCCTAAGGTGTCGTGATAAGGTCCAGTTTGTTTTTTTTTTTTTTTTTTTTTTTTTTTTTTAATGTATATTTATTCAAATTTCTTTTCCATGTACATTCATTCAGTTAAAATATTATTGAGTGTCCAATCACCAGCGATGGAATAATCATCAACAAAAGAAAATCATTGGATGTTCATCAAGAGAAAAAATCCGAAGGGAGCATGCTCTCTTCTCTCGCGCAGGAAAGATCGGTAAAAAGAATCTAAAAAAAATCATCATCTTGATTATTCGGCGGAACATCTTTGTCACTACTACGCTTGCAAGTGTAACGTTACACGTCGGAAATTGACCTGTCACATTATGTAGATGGGCAATGTGTGTAAACAAAGTGAAAAAATAATTTTTAGTGGTGGTGACAAGGAAGTTCATAAAAAATCATCAGCAGATTGATTTTTTGGGAGAATTTCGCGAGCGATTTTCTTTTGCGTGATTTTCCTCCTCTCTCTTTCGCGGGTGAAAAAAGTTCGCAAGCGAAATTGATTGTTTTGCGATTATTCCATCCCTGCCAATCACAAACGATGACTTTTCACCTCAATTTTAAATACTAGCATCTTTCATTTATTCATGAAATATTGTAGCTTTCGCTATTCCGTGATTTCAAATGTAGGAGGTCCTACATGTACAAAAGGGAAAAGGGATACCTTAAAACTAACTTATAAACTATATAAAGAGCGGATCAATGCAGCTGAAGACTGCAATGATTTTTGTCGAAATGCATCAATTATCTTATTGGACATAACATCCAAAGTGTCAACTTCGGCTAATTGATGAAGTTCACTGGTGCTGAACCAGGTAGGAAGTTTCAGAATCATTTTCAGAATTTTGTTCTGAATCCTCTGAAGTTTTTCTTCCTGGTTAAGCAACAGCTTGTCCAGATCGGCACAGCATAAAGCATGGCAGGTCTGAAAATTTGTTTATAAATTAACAGTTTATTCTTGAGACAAAGTCTAGAATTCCTGTTTATAAGTGGATACAAACATTTAATATATTTGTTACATTTAACCTGGATACTTTCAATGTGATCCTTGTAAGTAAGGTTTTTGTCAAAACCAAGTCCAAGATATTTCACTTGATCCTCCCACTTTAAATTTACCTCATTCATCTTTATAATGTGATGACTTTTTGGTTTAAGAAAATCAGCCCTTGGTTTGTGAGGGAAAATAATAAGTTGAGTTTTGCAGCATTTGGAGTAATTTTCCATTCTTTCAAATAAGAATTGAAAATATCCAAGCTTTGTAATCTTCTTGTGATGACACGAAGGCTTCTGCCTTTGGCGGAGATGCTTGTGTCATCAGCAAAAGTGATTTCTGACATCCTGGGGGCAAATCAGGCAAGTCAGAAGTAAAAATATTGTATAAAATTGGACCCAAAATGCTTCCTTGAGGACGCCAGCACGTACAGGTAGTTGATCAGATTTGCTATTCTGATAACATACCTGCAGAGTACGATCCGTCAAATAATTTTGAATAATTTTCACGATATAAATCGGAAAATTAAACCTTTTCAATTTCGCAATCAAACCTTTATGCCAAACACTGTCAAATGCTTTTCTATGTCTAGAAGAGCAGCGCCAGTAGAATAGCCCTCAGATTTGTTGCTTCGAATTAAATTTGAAACTCTCAACAACTGATGAGTAGTTGAATGCCCAAGGCGAAATCCAAACTGCTCATCAGCGAAAATTGAATTTTCATTAATGTGCGTCATCATTCTATTAAGAATTATTCTTTCGAATAATTTACTAATAGATGAAAGCAAACTAATGGGCCGATAGCTTGAGGCTTCAGCAGGATTTTATCCGGTTTCAAAATCGGAATTACTTTGGCATTTTTCCAACTACTGGGAAAATATGCCAAATCAAAACATTTGTTGAAAATTTTGACCAAGCAACTTAAAGTTGCTTCTGGTAATTTTTAATTAAAATGTAAAAATGCCATCCTCACCAGGGGCTTTCATATTTTTAAATTTTTTGATAATAGATTTTATTTCATTCAGATCCGTATTAAAAACTTCATCTGATGAAAATTCTTGTTCAACAATATTCTGAAATTCTATTGAAATTTGATTTTCAATAGGACTCAAAACATTCAAGTTGAAATTATGAGCACTCTCAAACTGCTGAGCAAGTTTTGAGCTTTTTCCCCATTAGTTAATAGAATATTATCACCATCTTTTAAAGAAGGGATGGGTTTTGAGGTTTCTTAAGAACCTTTGAAAGTTTCAAAAGGTTTGGAATAAGGTTTAATTTGTTCGACATCTCTTGCGAACTTTTCATTTCGCAGGAGAGTGAATCTGTGGTCAATAACCTTTTGCAAATCTTTTGAATTCGCTTCAGTGCAGGATCACGAGAACGTTGATACTGTCTTCGGCGAACATTTTCAGACGAATCAGAAGCTGAAGATCGTCATCAATAATGGGAGAATCAAATTTGACTTGGACTTTAGGAATAGCAATATTCCTAGCATCCAAAATTGCATTAGTTAAAGATTCCAAGGCTGAATCAATATCAGCTTTGGTTTCTAAAACAAAATCATGATTTAAATTATTCTCAATATGATGCTGATACCTGTCCCAATTAGCTTTGTGGTAATTAAACACAGAACTATTGGGTCTGGTAACTGCTTCATGAGAAAGTGAAAAAGTTACTGGAAGGTGATCAGAATCAAAATCAGCATGAGTCACTAAAGGACCACAATACTGACTTTGATTTGTCAAAACCAAATCAATTGTTGATGGATTTCTAACAGAAGAAAAGCAAGTTGGCCCATTCGGGTATAAAACCGAATAAAGACCAGAAGTGCAATCTCTGAACAGAATTTTACCATTGGAATTTACTTTTGAATTATTCCAAGATTGGTGTTTGGCATTAAAATCACCGATGATCAAAAATCGAGATCTATGCCGAGTAAGTTTATTCAAATCCCCTTTGAAATAATTTTTATTTTCCCCAGTGCATTGGAATGGCAAATATGCAGCTGCAATCATAATTTTCCCAAAGAAGTTTCAAGTTCAATGCCCAAACTTTCAATAACTTTTAACTTAAAGTCACGTAACGTGCTATAAGTCATACTACGGTGGATAACTATTGCAACTCCACCGCCATTTCGATTCATTCGGTTATTAGTTATAACTTTATAATCTGGATCACTTTTCAAATAAGTGCCAGTTTTTAAAAATGTTTCGGTTATAACAGCAACATGCACGTTATGAACTCGTAAAAGTTGAAAAATTCATTTTCTTTCGCTTTTAAAGAGCGAGCATTAAAATTCATAATATTGATGGAATTACTTAGATCCATGATTAAACTTCAGGGTAAGAACAACATCATTCGCAAATTTTAATCCAATCTGGATTGCTTCCATCATGGATGTAGCATTACTCATTGTTTGAATCAAACCAAACAGTGAGTTTTGCAAAAAGTCATTTTTCAAACGTAACATCGCCGAGATCAGAAGATCCCAAAGCGTTGCCAGCAGAAAAATTTTCAAATGAGATTTGAGGTACCTGCCCAATTTCAGAAAGATTGGTAGAGGATTTAAAATTCGTGGATGAACCCGAAACGACGTTAGCATAAGAAATGCCATTGTTGTTACCTAACTTTTCCACGGTAGGGGTATTTCTAGAATTGTTCGAGTGAGACAGCACGAACGTTTGATTTAAAGATGCAGGTACAACCTGACTTTGAGAAAATTTCGGTTTGGATTTCGGCTGATGCTTAGCACGAGAATCCAAAACCTTTTTCTGATGGGGCAATCCCAGAAATTTGATTTGTGATTTCCACCACAATTTGCACATTTAAATTGGGTGACTTCTTTCACGGGACAATTGTCCTTGTCGTGAGAAGAATCCCCGCAAACCATGCATTTTGGAACCATGGCGCAATGATCAGTACCGTGACCGAATGCCTGGCAACGCCGGCACTGGGTCAGATTCTGGCCATTACCGCCATGTTTCTTAAAATGCTCCCACTACCCGTACATGGAACAAAAACTGAACTTTGTCCAAAAGTTTCAAATTGTTGATTTCATTTCTGTTGAAATGAATCAGATAAAATTGTGAAGTCAAACCAAAGCGAGAAATATTCCCGTTTGATTTTTCTTCATTGGTATTACTTGGGATGGGGCAAAGCCAAGCAACACCTTAAGTTCGTTTTTGATCTCATCCACCGACAAGTCGTTGGAGAGACCTTTCAGGACCGCCTTGAATGGACGAGCATTCTTGGTCTCATACGTGTAGAAATTGTGTTTGTGGTTTTCAAATAACCAACAAAAGTTTGGTGATCTTGTAAAGATTCCGTCAACAAGCGACATTCTCCTCTTCGACCAAGCTGGAACGAAACCTTCAAATTGCAAGTTTCCTTGCAATTCTTCAGTTGCGTTCGAAAGCTGGCCAAATCGGAGACGGAAGTCACAACAATTGGCGGAGCCTTTACTCGTTTCTCGACGGCAGAAGGCTCAGTACGAGGAGAAGGTTCCTTGTCATCAGTTTCGGATAAAACACCGAAACTGTTTGTCAATGGAATTGGAGGATTGACCTCACATTCAGAATCAGAATCAGACCTCAGAAGAGGCTGTTTTCTTTTCTGTTTCCGTTAGCCGGTTTAGCGTTCAAACGCTTCACCGACGTAACGACCAAATCTTCAGAAGATTTGCGTTTACCTTTGTTTTGACGCATTTTGCAAGCAAAGTTCTCTTAAAAGATGGCTTCGTTTGTAAAATACAACAAAATTTCAGGCGGGGTTAGTCTTGAAAAGACTGTTTAGAATTTTGGAAAATAACTCAGGTAGTCTTTAAAAAGACTGTGAATTTTGTTTTGAAATAACTCTGAGCTTAGGTAGTAAAAAATACCGCAGCTCTAGTGTCCGTTCACCACGAAGGTTCGCAAGACACTGAGGTCCAGTTTGTGACGATACACTACCTTCCCTTTACTAAGCAATCGATTCCAGAAGGGAAAAGATCACCAGTTGTGTTGGTCCGAGCCGGGACCGAGAAATGTGTAAAAGTAAAATACGTACTTTATAAATATTTTGTTCAAAATTCCATTGTCGGGAATAGGATAACCTAGCAAAAAAAATCAGAATATTATTGAAAAATAATAGTTTGACATTAAATGTATACATCTATAAAAGTCTTAATATTAGTCTTAATCTGTGGTATTCGACGATTTGAACCGGTTGAAAGTTTAAACCACCCTCCCCCCAAACTGCGTTACGTAGTAAAGGAACGCTCCCTTGAGCAACTCTCTACGAAATCGGCCGATTTCGACCATTTTTATTTTTTGTATTTTTTTATTTGACTTAAACTTTGTGGGGGCCTTCCATATGACCAAATAAGCTGTTTTGCGTCATTGGTTCACCCATACAAGTCGCCATACAATTTTGACTGCTGTCCACACAAAAATGGTATGTAAATATTCAAACAACTGTAACTTTTGAGTGAATTTTCTGATCAATTTGGTGTCTTCGGCAAAGTTGTAGGTATTGTTGAGGACTTTTGAGAAAAAATTAGGAACACGGAAAAAGTTGCAGATTTTTTAATCAACTTTTTTTTCACTAAAACTCAATTTCCCAAAATACGTATTTTTTGATTTTCGAAATTTTTTGATATGTTTTAGGGGACAAAAATTCGCAACTTTTGAGCCATGGTCAAAAAATCTGCCGCCGAGTTATGAATTTTTGAAAAAATAGTGATTTTTGGGAAACAATCCAAGTTTCATGCAAAAACAAATTTAACTTGATTTTTTAATGCAAAATTGAATTTGCAATTGAAAAGTACTTCACAGATTTTTTGATAAAGGGCTCCGCTTTCAAGATATAGCCACCGAAAGTTCGATTTTAGCGAAATATTTGCAATTTTTCGATTTTTTTTAAATAGTGACCATGAGTGACCATCTCTAATTTTTTTTTTTAATTTGCTTTAAAATTGTCTAAGAGACATCAAAGATTGGACCTCGGGTTTCTGAGATAGAGCCGCTTTAAGAAAAAGAAACACGAAAATTGAAGTTTTCTAAATCTCACCAAAACAACCCACCATTTTCTAATGTCGATATCTTTGACGAATGTTTCATGCACAGACAACAGACGTAGCAGCTAGAACTAAATAATTTAAATATCGTGTGTAAAAACATGGCGGATGATAAACTAACGCTATCTCGTAGTCTATTGCCACTTGCAAGATTAAGCCTGAATGTAGACTGCAGTGCACCGCAGCCTTTGCAGGAGCCGCATTCTGATTCTCACCAACATGATTTTTATGATGCTAAGTTTTTTTTATAAATTGACTTTTTTGCTCTGAATTTAACTTAAAGTTATCTGAAGCGATTATCAAAATAATTACCTTCGACATTTCAAAACTATTTTTAGTCTACACATCAATTTTCTCGACGAAAAAGAGGCATGAACATTTTGATGAGAATGACAATGCGCCCAACCACGTGCTTTTCAATGTTGTTGTTTAAACTTGAGAGCAGCGCGGGAGAGATGTCAAATCTCCTATGCGACGGCAGCGCCACAAACGGCTTGCCATTCTTAATAAAACCGTTGCAAGCTTTTACACAAGGTGGTGATCGAGCCAAAACGTCTGTTGTCTGTGTTTCATGTATTAACATTGAAATCGGACCATTAGTTGCTGAGATATCGTCATTAGAAAACGGTGGGTTGCTTTGGTAAAATTTAGAAAACTTCAATTTTCGTGTTACTTTTTCTTAAAGCGGCTCTTTCTCAGCAACCAGGGGTCCAATCTTCAATGTCTCTCAGACAATTTTATAGCAAATTTTCTGAACTTAAAAAAAAAATTTAGAGATGGTCACTAATGGTCACTATTTTTAAAAATCTAAAAACTGCAAATATTTCGCTAAAATCAAACTTTCGGTGGCTATATCTAGAAAACGGAGCCCTTTATCAAAAAATATGTAAAGTACTTTTCGATTGCAAATTCAATTTTGCATTAAAAAATTATGTTAAACTTGTTTTTGCATAAAACTTCGATTTTTCCCAAAAATCACTATTTTTTCAAAAATTCATAACTCGGCGACAGATTGTTTGACCATGTTTCTCTATAGCTCAAAAGTTGCGGATTTTTGTCCCCTAAAACATATCAAAAAATCTCGAAAATAAAAAAATACGTATTTTGGGAAATTGAGTTTTAGTAAAAAAAAAGTTGATTAAAAAATCTGGAAAAAAAAATTTCCGTGTACCTATTTTTCCTCAAAAGTCCTCAACATTACCTACAACTTTGCCGAAGACATCAAATTGATCAGAAAATTCACTCAAAAGTTACAGTTGTTTGACTATTTAAATACAATTTTTGTATGGACAGCAGCCAAAATTGTATGGAGACCAGTGATGTCAACCATCGCGACGCTCATTTTTGGTTCGCGGCACATTTTTTGTTTGTAGTGCTTTTCAGCTACGGAATTTGACTAAATTGTGTATGAAGGACTTGTAGAACACACCAACAGCAACATGTCTTCAGAACATTCCAAATCTCCAGCAAATTAATTTTACAGTAACTTTTGGGGTCCTAAACAAGTCCCCAAATTTTTAAAACGATTCGTTTAGTCCTCACTTTGCGCATAGTGATTGAAATTCGCAAAATATCTTTGAATTCATTGAAATATTTCTTCCCTAAGGTTTAATTTTTTCTGATCTGTGAATTGAACTATTTCTACTTGAACAAATCTTATTTCAACAAATAAAAATCTAAATATGTTGTGGAAAAAAGCTAGGAAAATGTATACGCCATCTGAAGTGTGAAGAAAAACAAACAAATTTGAAAATTACCTTCTCCGATACTGCTCAAATTTGGCAGGGCTGTTGATACCATCAAAAAATGCAAGAATCCCCCTCTATTCTGGAACCACAAATCTTACAAAGTCTGATTTGGATGAAATTCGGGATTCTTGCATGTTATGATAGTTTCAACAGCCCTGCAAAATTTGAGCAGAGTAGGAGAGGGTAATATTCAAATGCTATTCCGCTTCAGATGGAATGACCCATACTTGAATTTCAAGAATTCCCAAAAAGTGTTTCTAATTTCCTGGGAAACGGGAAATACTTTTCCCGGAAAGGGGAATTGGACGCTCCAGACTTCAATTTATATTTTTGTTTAGAGTTCAAATTCTACCTTACCTTTCATATATTTTTTTTTGAAATTGCAAAACGTTAAAAATTTGCTCGGATTTTATTTTAATCTTCAGACAGAGTTTTAAGGTTTTATTTCTAAAGCTTGAAAGTAGACTTAGAAGAAGAAGAATGAATATTACCTTTTTTATGATGAAACTTTACCTTCAGAGGTAAAATTACACATTTTTTTGACGTAAAAGATTAACCCCTTCCTAGATGTAATATTAGCATGATTTTTTTTACTGTGTACTTATAACAGTGAAATTGCAAGAATACGGCCCACTTCAATTTAAAAATAAAGTAAATATAGCAGAGTCGAAAGGAAAAACGATTTTTGAATCTTATTTATAATTTACCACCAAAATGTTCCGAGATTGTGGGTATTCCGAGTATGTGAGTTGACTGAAACTGTTTTTGAAATTTTGAAATTAAATATGTCTTTATTGAACATTCTTATAATAATAACATTTCTTTTACATGATAAGTGGTATGGCCTAATGCTCTTCATCTTTGTTGTATTTTTCGTTTTATTATTAACTGATCACATTTATTTATTTGCTTCAAATTGTTTTACATTATTGCATTGAATTGAATACATTTGGGTAAAAAAAAAGAATTCACTTTAACAACTAATCCTAACCTAAAACTAAAAAAAATAAATCCATTGAAATATTCAAAATCACTAGAACGAGTAAACTACGAACTGTATTTTAAAATGAATGCTCCAAGAGTTCTTACTTGTTCCTGGCGAGTTTTGCACCCACGCAGAGTTGTTGTCATCTCGATGAAAATGTTCAGAAGTTCTTGTGGTGAAAACAGGTCACTATTGCCTTCACCCGTTGATGTTGGTTGGTTTTCCCTCGGTTGCTGACTGAAGCCTGGAGGTGTTGTATGCTCTGCAACTCTTTGCCGCTGATTCAACGGCAATGGCTGCAGATTTGGAACCACTCGAACAGATCCTGCTCCTGGTGACGCCAAAGCAGGAAAATCCACGTCCGTGAATGCTGGTGGTGTTTTGCGACGATTTGGTTGGTGCCTCGTCGTCGCTTGCTGCCGAATTTTTACAAACTCAGCACGTTTTGGGCAGCTTCGATTCTTGGTCGAATGGTCGCCACCGCAATTGAAGCATTTCGCTTCGATGTTCTCGTTGATTGTTTCGCAAGCTTGTGTTTTGTGCTCACCTCCGCAGGTTGCACAACGACTCTTGATGAAACAGTTCCTTCCACCATGTCCAAACTGCAAGCAATTCGAACACTGTGTCACGTCACGGTGCACTGGGCGATAACGTTCCCAAGTCACGATGATGTTGAAAATTGCCCGAACTGCTTTCAGCTCAGACGGCTTTGTCGATCCTCTCTCGAGATGAACCAGGTACAGTTGATCACGATACTTGATGTCCTTGTTGTGTCTCGTCATCTTGAAGACTTCGATCACGTTCAACTTCAGAGTTTTGAGCTCTTCTTTCAGCACACTCACATCCATGTCGTACAGGCCTCGGAGGACCTGTTTCATGGGGCGTTTACCTGGATCGTCATGGCTGTAGTATTCAATCTTTGTGTTGTTCAGGAAATCCCGAACGTAGGGGAAATATACCCATTTTAATCACACTAAGCCGTTCGACCAATTCCCATCACTTTTGCCGTTTTCCGCTATTGCATCAACATTTTCAGATGTATTAACAATGGAGAGTTGCTTGCTCACTTTAATTTGAGCTATTTGTTACTTTAGAACAGTCAAATACACTTTATGAAAGCTGCAATTTATGTTCAAAGTGCTGATAGGCCGATAATACAAATAGGCTGAAAAAGGGTATAGTTCCCCTAGTTGTAATCCTTTCTGCTAGGCAGCAGAATTTTGAGTCCATCAGCACACAAGCGAATGGAAGCTCGTAAAGCACCAGATTTGATAAATCCAGTCAGCCACTTTCGCACCGAATCCGATGACGATGTTTTCACAAAAATGGGTGGCAACTTTTCCCGTCGTTCAAATTCTTCCTTCTCGCTCACGTCCACAGGGAGGGTAGCGAACTGGTTTCCAGACAATTTTTGAGCGTCCTTGCTCAAACTGCCTGGCTGTGCAGGTAGCGCTTCGGCATTCTTTAGCTTCTTCAAATCTGCCGATCCTGCTGGTGAGGACCGCCTCTTTTTCTTGCCGTGAGGCATTTTTGCACTTTTTAAGCACTTTTCAGGAGCTAAAATCCAGTAGTACCTCACTGAATGATGGTCCACAAAGGAAAGACTGAAACTGTTTATTTTGTTAACTCTTGCAACTTTAACTAAAAAGATGAGTAAAATATAATTGGAATAGTCAACGATAAGAACATCATCCGACAGTGAAATTTGAGGCAAGTGGAAATCATAAATTATTTTAAATCATATCTTTCAGTTGGTTTCATATTTCAGACTTATTTTCCCGTCCAAAACATACTGCAGCCTTAGTAGGCTCGTAACAATCGATGTTTTCTTAAGGTTTTCTTCTTATTTACATCATTTTACTTTACATCTTTTCTCTCATATAGCCACACGTCCCATTCAAATTTTATTGTGTATCATTACTTTTTATTGATATTACTTTTTCATCTTTTTTTACTTCTTCTTTCTTTCTTATTCTCTGCTCTCTCTCTCTTGTCCAACTTCATTTGGAGTTCGTTTAAAGTCATTAAATATTTAAATATTTTTGAAATAAAATTATCATATTTTATTAATAAATTTCTCGAATTAGTGAACGGAATGGGATCTGTCGGAATCTGGAGAAGAAGTGAAGTAAAAGAAAGCAGCACCACAACAACATCGAGTGAATCAAAACGAACCGGGCAAAGGAAGAGAACGGGAAAAGGAAACATATTAGAAACTGGATTGGACTGTCAACAAGTTTTTTTTTTTTTTTCTTTCCTTATTCGCTTCTCGTTTGTGCGACCAGTCGAAGAGATCAAATTGCACTTTGCTGTGATCTTTCTCTGCTTTTTTACAATATTTTATGAATTTCTTTTAACTTGAAAAAAAAGTTTTTGTGATTATGATACAACATTTTAAAAGTGTAAATTTTAATGTTTGAACATTTTAACTTTCAAAATGTTATGTTATCTATTTATGATGATTTCTCTTCATTTTTCCAGAGAATCCCAACAGATGGATCCATCAACGTCGATATGCTAATCACAAACAATCGTGCAATCCATCACCATCCCCAACCGTCATCATCATTATCGTTCATAATCGCCTTCAGAGAGCGGGAAGCCTCGAGAGACACCGCGCGCCGCAAGTTGTTTTGACGCAGGTGAATCGGACCAGCTTTTGCGTCAAAAAGGCGCAGCAGAAAAAGCAACACATATTTTGCAACATCTCTCCAAGAAACATCATGTTCTGCCTCAAGATTAGGCGGAGAAGTTAGTTTGGAGTCGTGCACCGCTCCGTACACTCTCACATATATAATAATAACCACTAAACAATAAAACTTTACGACCGCAAATTGCCCTGTTTGTACTTCACGACTTTTCCATTTCTTGAATTCTTTCTCGTTTTTTTTTTTTTTTTTGTTCGGTTTCGACAGTTTCCTCTCTTTTTTTGTTTCACTGTATATGGTTTAGCAAATGCATCGACATTTTGCAAAATTAAGTTTGATCAACTTTGACCAGGATTTTTGAAGAAAAACGCATTTTGATCTCAAATTTGTTGAAATTTGGAAACAAAAAACCCTTTCTGAAAACAGTGACCATCCTGAATTTTAAAAGAAAATCAACGTGACGCACTGTTCAAAAAAATCATTGAGTCGTGTGGTGTTCGTGGGGGAGATCGGTGGGCGAATCGACGTTAGAATCCGCGAGAAAGTATTGGAAGTTTCTCAAATTAGATAGAAGGCTTCGCGTTGTCGTGTATATGTTGAATTTCATTTCGTTTTGAAAGCCCTTCCCATAGCATCGTTGCTCGGATGGCACGCCGATGGTAAGAAGTAAAAATTTACGGGATTGAGTTCTTATCATAGCGTCGAAGATCGGAAAGCAACGATTATGTTTCACTGTCTGGTCTTATTTATCAATAATGAATCGTTGATTGGAAGGTACGCCGCCGGTTTAATTCGTTTAAGTTATTGTTTTAATTTCATTATGATCGGTTACGTGGTGTCCTTTTTTCTTTTAGTTCAAATTTGTTGATAGTTAAAATGTATTCCAACGGGCAGTTTTAGTATTAACTCATCAAACTTTCCATTTTATAAAGGGTAACTATTTTTAAAAATTTACTCGCGTTATCGTATAAACAGTAAAGTATACTGATAAGTCCAACCCATAGCACTACTGCTCGGTTGGTACACGTTCGATTAAAACAAATTTAAATAATCAATTATTTATCTTTCCGCAGCCGGCTGCCTAAGATTTTCATAAAATTTCAACAGATAAACAAATTGCTTATGGTCGCATCACCTACCACAGTGAATCCTGACCTCATACTAGAGCGTCCAATTTCCCGTCCCGGGAAAAAAATTCCCGGGAATTCCCGGGATTTCCCGAAAAAAAAAATATTTCCCGTTTCCCGGGAAATTTGAAAATTTCCCGGGAATTCCCGAAATTCAAGCGAAAGTATACATTTTCTTAAATTTTTGGAACCATTTTCTTGAAAATGCTCTGAAAAAAAAAAATGATAAACTCAACATGATTTTGTTCAATTAAATTTATTGTTTGGTTTATATATCAGGATTTATTTCAGGATAATATTAATTTCTGAAGCTACTGGAAATAGATCTTGCTTAATGAGTATTAAATTATTAAAATTAGGTAAGCTTTTTACAGATTGATGTTATTTCATCAAAACAATATTAACTCCTAACCTCCAAATGAAAATGAGATTTTTATACGTTTTTGTTTACCATGATCAAATGAGATAAAAATTGAATTTGTGCAAGAAGAATTAATTCAGTTGGTTTAATACCTAGTATTAAAGAAATTACAATTTGAAATAAAATAATTTTGGACCATTGGTGCAACTACAAGTAAGAGGGTTAAATGTGAAAAAATGGAAGACTATTTGTGGAATGATGCTAATTTATCGTTTAATTTAATAATGTGGCATAATAATACAAAAAAAAATCATTTAAAAATTACTTTGTAGTGTTTAAGAGGTTCTCGAAAAATGCAAAAATATATTCAAAGCTTGCTTCAAATATTTGAAAACATTGGGTTGTTTGAAGTAAAACCAACACTAAAAAGCTTTATAATTTGTTCAAGAGCTGAAACCAGTATTTGTCATGAAAAACATAATTTCTGTATGTTTTTTTTTCTCATTTCAACAAACTGGTCTCAGAGGCAAGTTTGAAAGAAATTTTATGATTATGGATTATGGATTCATTTTACTCACAGTTTAAACACTTTGATAATAAATATTCCTAATAAAAAACCTGAGATTGGAGCTTTTCAAATTAGAAAAAGTATACATTTTCTCGTAGCTGAATGATTTTTTACATGCAGTCAAGCTGATAATTGATCTTCACACTTATTTTAACCACTAAAGTTGATGTCCTATACAATTTTGATGCATAACATTAATTAAAACCAAGATCAGGTCAATTTTCAATCAATTTAAAATTTCCCGGGAATTCCCGGGATTTCCCGGGAAATTGGCTGAAAATTTCCCGTTTCCCGGGAAATTTATAACCCCGGGAAATTGGACGCTCTACCTCATACCCATCTTACTAACCCCTCAAAACTCATGTGATACTTTGTCGGAGACGCAGCCGATTTAGCGGTCCCATCACTCAAGTATCGGACTAACATTCCCATCCACTTCCCCGTGTCTTACCACTGGTCGTGGCCGGCGTCGGTATTGATCAGCACGATAGGGACCTTTGAAAATTGCGAAGGGGTGATGATTGGTTCCTACTTTTCATCTGTGGTCCACGGAGCAATGTTTGGGGGTCCTGGTCAATAACGAAGTAGCAACTACGGGTAGACACCAATGCTATGCTATGCTAAAAGCACTGTTCAAAAAATCATTAACCCTCTACAACCTTACCCCGCCTCTAGACGGACTGCGATCTGAAAATTTGCCAATTTTTCAACCAATTTTTGTAAGAATTCTTAAAATTTTAGAAAATTTTAGGGTAGGAAGTTTAACTTGTTTTATGTAACTTTGCCAATTTTTAAAAATGCCATTTTGCCATTGTCAACTTTGGTTATTTTTTTCTAACATTTCCTATACTTTCAGTAAAAAGTTGTATGCAGTATTTTTTTAGTGTTCCAGACTATGCCTCTACGCATTTTTAACAATTTTAATGATAAATGGTGCCATTCTATAGCAGAAAAAAAAAGAAAAAAACAAGCAAAAAATTAAATAGAAAGGCAAAATAAAATTTTGTCAGGTAGTAGAATAGGCCAAATACTAAAAAAACATAAACTAAACAAGCTAAATGCAAATTTAAATAACTAAAAATAAAACAAGAGACGTAAAGTTTTTCGTAGAACAAAAGTTGCTCAAAATTACCTCCTGAACACGGGAAAAATACAAAAATTCTAATAAAAATGTGGGCAGTAGAGGGTTTCTGATTGATATCTTTAGCAAAGTTATAGGTTATGATTGGGTTTTTTAGAAAAAAAAAAAAATAAGTAGGGGAAAGTAATGCAAGACATGCTTTCCACTACCCGGACAAATCTCAACTTTATTTTTAATTTATATCACTTATAGTTAAATTCCCCATACAGTCCAGACTCGATTATCCGAAGGTTTGTATGGGGCTTCGGATAATCGACGAATGCAAAAAAAAGATGATTTTCGTTTTAGGCCGTGCAAATATTTTTCCCACCTTCAAAATTGGTCTGAAAAAACAGAGGGCAAAAAAAATTTCAAAATTTCCATGAAAATGAAAATCCTTTTTTCTGCTTTGAATCATATTTAGCATATTTGGGCTTATTTTAAAATGTTTTGAATTTTCATGTAATTCCAATGTTCAGCATCGCAAAAAAAAAATCGTTGCAAAAAATAAAATTTTCGTCAATACTTAGATATTTAGGAAAATAATGATAGCAAAACAACTGGACAGGTGTATAATGCAGTTTAAAACACTTTTTTCATTAAAAATGTATCGTTCTTTGCAATTCTTCGCGTAGGAAAAGCAACCCTAAAAAACCTCTTGAAGCATAACTTTTTTCTCAGTTTCATCTTGTTAATTGTTCAGCTTGCCACCTCTTGAAAACTTTTGGTTCAAGTTTTGAAAAAGTTGGTCGTCATCGATCATGGCCGTTCATAGTCACCCGCGACAGACACGGACGACGAAACGAAGAAAAACGCAAAAAGTAACTTTTTCAAAACTTTTTTTCGTAAAATCGCGATAACTCGTGATGTTTATAAGCAAACCCCTTATGTCTATATATCAATTTTTTTGTAATTGTCTGCTCTACAACTTTGTAGAAAATTGTTACACTCTAAAAAATAACCCTGCAAAGTTAGAAAAAAACACGAAATTGTAAAATGAAAAATTTTGTTCTAAATGAAAAAATGACCCTTCTTGGTCAATGTAGATTCGAAAAGTACATTAAATTTCCCATAAAATAACATGTTCCAAAATTTTTTACAGTCGAGTAACGGAAAATGGGAGAATTTTTAAAACTTTGTTAGTGTTTTTTCGATGAAAATACGTTTTTCGGAATTCTGAGTACGCCATCAAATCGGGCGTCTAATTTTACATAAAAGTCCCTTTGACACCAAATTTCTATCTCATCACCGTTTCAGGCTGCAAATTATTGAAAAACACCTCTTTTTTCGCATGTTCAAAAATGGAAGGGGTCGTACCGCCCCTCCGTCACGAGATATCAAAAAACGGACCTCGGATTCGTGATCAGGGACAAAAGTTACCCCTTAGGACAAAGTTTCACGCAAATCGATGAGGGGACGGGGCAACTTTTCCCGATTTCGTGTGAGTTGGTAGAGAATTACCCTTATAGGATCTATAAAAATAAACTCTAGAAATATTTCGAAATTCTACACTTTGTAACATAATGAGTGTTTAAGCCCTTTTCAAAAAACATCATTGATTTTAAAATTCTATAATTGCTTTTATTGAAAGAACAGAAAATTATAAAGAAAAAGTTCCACTTTTAACATTAAAAATCGAATCAATAGTTTCCGAGCAATCGCAAGTAGAAAACGAGAGCTGACACTGAGAAAAACAATTTTTTCACAAAAAATAAACTGTAAGAAAGTATAAAGTTTCTATAAAAAAGTATGATTCGCTGTTCGGAAATATTATTTGCAGGAATGCTTTTCCGTCGTAAAGTACTTGAAAATTGCAAAACTTGAACTTGAAAATGGTGCACGTGTATAAAATTATGTTTTATTCAAAATGATTTTTGAAGTTAAGTTTGAAGTAATGTACGACTCGTGCTGAAAAAAACTTGTTGCATAAACTACCATTTAAAGGTTGAATCCCATATTGAAATAACACCATACTGAAGACCTATTAGAAAATTTGTATAAATGCACAAGTTCGGTAACAAAACTGTTTCAAATAATGTATTAAAATGTTCCAATTATAATTGAGCAATTCTCTGAGATTTCGATCATTCGATTTTTTTTGTATTTTTTAATCCGCATGCATGGCAATATCTTAGCAACTAAGGGTTGTATCAACAAAGTCCGAAAAAGCAAAATATAGAGAATTTTCTCAGCTTTTCAAAATTATTTTTTTCAAAGGTGGGCAAACATGGGCACTACTTTTAAAAAATGAAAAACTACGACTATTTTCAAAAAAGTTACCTAAAAATGGTTATAACTTGAAAACGGTGCACTTTATCAAAAATTCACTAAAGTACTTTTTGGTTGCAAATTTGATTTTACATCGAAAAATGTAGTTGAAAAATTTTTGCGACCAATATTTCGAATTTTTGAAAAAATCTGTATTGATTCGAAAAATCATAACTCGGACAAAGATTTTTTGCCCATTCTGGAAATTTCTGAAAAATTGGCATTTGATGTCCTCTAAAACATATCAAAAAATTTAAAAAAATTAAAAATAGTGTTTTTTTTTTTGCAAATCAAGTTTTAGTGACAAAAAGTTAAATAAAAAATCACCTAATTTTTTTTACCGTGTATCATTTTTTTTCAGTTTAGTCCATATCCATACCTACAACTTTGCCGAAGACACCAAATCGATCAAAAAATTCCTTCAAAAGATACAGATTTTTGAATTTTCACATATCATTTTTGTATGGCCAGCTGCCAAATTTGTATGGGAAATTATGTGGACAAACTAATGATGCAAAATGGCTTCTTTGGGCATACCGAAGGCACCAAAAAAGTTTCAGCCGGATTAAAAAATACATAAATTAAAATTAAAGAAAAACGACCGATTCCGTAGAGAGCTGCTCAATTATAATTAAAAATCTATTTATAACTATTAATTAAGATTTTTTGTTTCCAAAAATCTTGAAAAAAAAATATTAAAAAAGTGCTTTTTAACATTAATAAATATGTCAAGTGTATACTGATTCCCTGAGCCGGAACATTCAGAGCAGATTCCCGTTGGCCACTTGGCCATGTTTTGGTAGTAAGAAAATATAAAATAGCAAACAATGCATAAACACAACTTTTTTTTCAAATATTCCTGACACATTGGAATTGTGAAAATATTGCTTAATTTTTTTCTAGCTGCCGGATCCGGATTGGCCGGAAGAGACTACGCCCACAGTTGGGAAGCGCCATCCGAGAGAATAAAAAACACGATCTGGTCGTATAAAGGTACTGTTAATGAACCCAGAGGATAAAACCCGAGATTGACGAAAGCGTTATTCTCATGGGTTTATTTTCAAAAACAGTTCATCAACCAAAAACAAAGTGCCGAGACCCGAACACAAGACCTTTGACAGTACCTTTGAAGTTCGATGACTATGAGATGTTCATTTGGCAATAGAGGAAAAAGTCGTGACGTCAGAAATGAACTCAAATCACTCAAAGTTCATTTTGTGAGTGACTTTAACATTTTGGCCTAGTTTGACAGCTACCTCGTTCCCAGGTTTTCTGTGGGAGAGAAAAGGAGGCGAATACTTTATGAAAATCATACCTGTCAAAATTCCTAGCCTCAAAATTTTGTCGCGAGTTGCTTTTCTTCTCTATATAAGCCACTCAATGGGATGAACTGTTTCAATGAACAAACTAACACAATTTCGTGGTGGTTCACCCGCGAGAGGTTTATTCTTCCATTTAATTTTGGTAGAGCTAATCTCTCGTCTTTATACTGTGGGTGTAGCTCATAAAAAATGCATCATATTTGTATTATCCATTCTCATCCCCGAACCAAAGTCACCCCTGGTGACGGTATTTAATAAAAAGGATTTTAGAAACAAGTGAGTGCTGCAGTTTCTTGAAACATTCGAATGTTTTTCTTGTTTCCGTTAAGTTGAAAACGAATTAGTTAGTTTAATGGAATCAAACGGTCAAACCTACAGTATAGTCTTATCGTAAATTAGCATTTCTACTTTCACAATAACAGTTTTTCATAATGGTCCCCTAATTGAACCTTTCGTTCGTTATGGGCTATAAATGCAAATCCTGTCGAATAAAAAAAAAACATCTAAAACTAGTTCACGGCGGGGAAATTAAGCCTAACTCGAGATCATTCCAATCACATTCTTAAAGCTAGCTCGCCACGGAATGGGCAAATAAACTAGATAAGCCGATGACCACGAGAACGCCTAAGCTAGATGGATCGCTTCCGAATCAGCTGGCTTTGGAGGGGCTCGACCCGTGGTCGTAATTTTTGTAGATGTAACGGTCAGTTGGATGTTGTAGTTTTCGTTGTGGAAAATAGTAATAATAAAAATCAGTGACCATGAAAGTGCCAACGCAGTGCAGTTTATTAAATTTTTATGTGCTGCCCTGCTCCGAAGTAATCTGGAATGGTTTCGGGATTTGGGCGTAGTTCTATTTAATGGAGTTTAGTTCGTTTACGCACGCACTTATTTCAGGGTTTATTAAATCTAATGAAATGATGAAAATAAATTTCAAATGATCATTAAAAGGTAGGTCCATAACGATTTTTTATTGTCTCAAGTGCGTGCATTCTGGGCCGGCATGCAGCTCTGGTTTGTGTCATTATTTACGATGTGGAAAACACGATATTTTCACTTATTATCGCTGCTGGTAAGCATAATAAAAGTTGGCAGTTGGTGTTAATTGATAGACTTTAGTAAAGAAGATGTTTTTTTTTTTTTAATGAAGTTTAAGTGAATTAAGAATGGATATAAAATTTTAGATTTGAAATATTTTCTAATAGCTGTTAGAATCGTGACTTGCTTCATGCAAGACATGACATTTTATTTCACCAACATATCATGTTTTTGCCTTTCTTATAAAAGAAAGGTTTAAGGTTTGCTTTTGGAAAAACGCTTTTTTCAGAAATCTTAAAAAATTCGTGCACGGCGAGGATTCGTCCCAGGAAAAAATCCTATTACTAAATTGAAGGTTTAGATGCGCTCTTTCGATTGCATTTTGGCCCGAAACCCGGAACTCAAAGTCTGATTTTTGAGAGCTCTTTTTCTGAAATACATGGCCGATATCTGTATCCGCTCTTAAAAATTTGTGTCTTCCATCACTGGAAAACCGCTCGTAAAACCCATAATTTTTAAAAGTCAGATCTGTAGCCGTGGGGTTGGAGACGAACATTTTATTTTTCGATTCACAATTTTCGACCAGTAAATTGGTCAAAGCCATTTTTAGAGGTATTTTTTGGACTATTTCACAGATAACACTATCAAATTTTAAGAATTCAGTTTTAAACAAAAAGCCATTCGAAAACATGCGCCATAAACTGTTTGGGCCCAAAATTTGAAGCTTTTCCAAAATGTATTTCCAGAGATATAGCGATTTTAGTGTTTTTCGTATTATTTTTACCCTATTTTTTCCTATTCAATTTGTGGATTTATACAAAATCATATACTGAACATCAAATTCGAAGTCCCGGTTCGTTCTCGCTCGAAAGCTCGACAAGTCGTCAAGTCGAAGCTTAAACGCCAGCGCTTTTACGCTTGCGCGTTTTACGCTGCGCGTGAAAGTGTTGCGATACATATTTTTTTAAGTTAATCATAAACTAACATTATAGACTGAGTACCCTTTTTTTCTAATAATGTCAATCCAATATGTTTTTCTTAAATTTAAATGTCTTGCGACAAATAATGTACTTCTGAAATTATAAAAAAAGGCATTTGAGGTTTAGCCTATGTTTTTGAAAAAATAATTGCACCAATATATTTTTCGGAGTTTCATCATTTTGTAAGAAAGGCTCTATTTCACCTCTGGTGATATTAAATCGGGTTTTTTTTGTTAATCATGACTTAGCTTCGATTTTCAGTGCTTTCAAAAAATGGTTGTTAAATTTTGCAACATTACTCTAAATATATATTATAAATTTCAAAAAATCTCGATTCATTTCAAATGAATTCACCAAAAATCCACTTTATTTCTTTGCGATTATGAATTAGATTTTAATTCAAAACGTTTTTGAAACTATAATATAAAACGTGTTGTACTCTCTCTTTAAACATGGCTTTCAATGTCCTCCAAAATATGTTTTTAACTAATAAAATTTACTTAAGAGACCAAATCAATCAGAAAATTCAAGTTTCAAAATCAGAAATCCAAATGTATAAACAATTCCAAGAATTACCCGCCTTTTTATTTTTGAAGAAGCTTTTCGAATTTCATTATTCTCATTAAACATTATTTTTTTGACATATGCTTTAAATCAAAACAAATTTTCGTTGTTTTTATGTAATGAACAATCAAAAGATATGCTTATCAAGAATTTTTATAAAACCTTTTCAAACAAATCATTTGATTTTAAAATCGAAAAAAGATGTGAAGCCTGAAAGTCAAGTTTTTAATTCCAGATATTTTTTTGATAAAACAAAGTAATTTTGATGCTTGTTTTTAATTATCAGAAAGATATTCATTTGACTGTTTAGCAATTCCCTACGAAATCGGCCGATTTCGATCATTTTAATTTTTTGTATTTTTGATTTGGCTCAAATTTTGTGGGGGCCTTCCCTATGACCAAAGAAGCTATTTTATGTAATTGGTTCACCCATACAAGTCTCCATACAATTTTGACAGCTGTCCATACAACAATGGTACTTAAATATTCGAAAATCTATAACTTTTGAATGAATTTTCTGATCAATTTGGTGTCTTGGGCAAAGTTGTAGGTATTGTTGAGGAATATCCTGAAAAAATAGGTACACGGAATTTTTTTTAGGAATTTTTAATATTTTTTTTTCGCAAAAACTCGAAATCCCAAAATACGTATTTTTTGAATTTCAAGATTTTTGATGTTTTAACAACTTTTGAGTCATAGAAAAGTATGCTAAAATATTCTGCCACTGAGTAATAAATTTAAGAAAAATATTGTTTTTTGGAAAAAAAATCTAAATTTATACATAAAATTTTGATCACCAAATTGTATTTTTGTAAAATTGAGTTTGCAATCGGAAAGTACATTACTGATTTTTTATATAGGGCCCCGTTTTCAAGATATAGCCACCAAAAGATGGATTTAAGCAAATTATTTGCAGTTTTTCGATTTTTTAAAACAGTGACCATGAGTGACCATTTCTGAAAAATTTTTTTTTTTGAGTAGCTCAGAAAATTAGCTATAAAATTGTCTAAGATACATTGAAGATTGGACCTCTGGTTGTACAGCGGCTAAAAGAAAAAGAAACAGAGCAATTCTTTACGAAATCGGTATATTATGAATTTCAATTTTTGTGTTTTTTTTTTTATCCGGCTGAAACTGTTTTGGTGCCTTCGGTATGCCTAAAGAAGCCATTTTGCATCATTAGTTTATCCATATAATTTCCATATAAATTTGGCAGCTGTCCATGCAAAAATGATGTATGTTAATTCAAAAATCTCTATCTTTTGAAGAATTTTTTGATTCGATAAAAACTACACTGAAAAAATGATACACTGTAACAAAAATTAGTCATTTATAAATTCACTTTTTGTCACTAAAACGTGATTTGCAAAAAATTAAAAAAAACACTATTTTTCAAATGTTTTAGGGGACATCAAATGCCAACTTTTCAGAAATTTCTAGGTTGTGCAAAAAAACTTAGACCGAGTTATAAATTTTTCAACTTCATTTTTCGATAAAAAAAAAGCAAATTTACAATCTATAAGTACTTTAGTGAAATTTTGATCAAGTGCACCGTTTTCAAATCAATGTCATTTTTTGGTTTCATTTTTGAATATATAAGCAGTTTTTTTATTTTTTAAATAAGTGCCCATGTTTGCCCACCTTTGAAAAAATTTTTTTGGAAAGCTGATAAAATTCTCTATATTTTGCCTTTTTGAACTTTGTTGATACGACCCATAGTTGCAGAGATATTGTCATGCAAAGGCTTAAAAAGCTGGAAAAAACTTTAAATAAAATTTGTTCAGCCTGAAGCACGTCATCAAATCGGTCGTCTGATTTTAAAGGAAAATCTTTTCAACATAAAGTTTCTATCTGTTTATCTATCATTCATGCAAATAAAAAAAACAAATCAGGAGTTTTTTTGAAAAGGTCAAATAAACCAAATACGGCCAAAGCCTTGAGTCAGGGGTATTAAAAAACACCCAAAAAGCAAAAACTGAAAATTTGGTTTATTGGACCTTAAAAAAAAAACTCCAGAAATATTGATATCTTACTTAACTCTTGTTGAAAAAAGTATTATGAACAACAAGTTTGGTTACCCTATCAGATTGGGTCAGATCACTGTTCCCCGTGCACGAACAAGAAATCTTATCAACAATATCATTTCTCTGAACACAGTTTCAATTTAGTGCTGGAGGTGAACACACACTCACACACACAGTACCAAGAAAATCACACACAATGTTGTAGGACATATGCAAAGAGTGCCCCCAAGAACAACTTGCCGAACTGGAACTTGGAGGCAGTCACTTTTTTGTGTGTTGCCATTTTTCAGTTCTGGTTATTATTTTTAAATTCACTCGCAACGAGAGAGAAAAAAACAACAACTGTTTGTGTGTATGAGAGAGGGAGAGTGAGAGGGGTACTTGCATACATGTACGAACAAACACAGTACACACACATACGGCGCATTAATAAGTGGATGGAAATTATATACCGCACAAATCTCGTGTTTATTGTTAATAAATTATACACCCGTAACATGTATCAAAGGTATTTTTCATAATATTTTTACCTTTGCTTTTCCTTTCTCGGCGCTGTGCTGCTGGCACTGCTCTTTCCGCTCTTTCTCTCTCTCACTCTCTCTATATGAGTTGGAGTGTGTCTTTGCGTACTTTTAACTTCAACAAAATTTGCAAACTTGCATATGTAAAATGATTTTTCGGGCTTCATCATTTTGACCCGGTTTCTGATTTGCTCTTGCAATTTCTCTTTGTGTTTTTATTTTTCATACTGTGAAGAGTTGTCCATTTTACTTTATTAGTAGTTACGTATTTGATCTAGATCTGGCCAAAATCGAGCAAAAGAGAAACATTATAGTTTTCAAAATTCCACACCAATCGAGAGAACCGTTCCCTCAAAATTTATTGAGGGCTCAGTGCCAAAATCGAAAGAACCAACCACACCCATCAGAACCAATGTGTTCATTCGTTAATTAAAACAATAAATCTCCAACAACTGACACTTCTACGCACCACTCTTTGGTCACCAAGCTGTGGTGGCCGAAGCAGTCAAGACGTTGGTATAGTCTGTCAAAGGACTCTGGTTCGATTCCCGTGGTCGACATTTTTTGTTTTTTTGTTTTGTCGGATGAACATTGTTTTTTTTTTGCAAATGAACCTGGAGGTAATACTTCTCTCGCCCAGCTTGAGCTGTGTTCGCTGCGTTTTCCTGTGCCAATGGTTTGCTTTTAGAAAGACTTTTTAGATGTGCCATAGTAATAGGACCTCTTGAAAAAACTCGAATTATATTGTTGAAATATCCAATCGATTAAAAACATAAATTTATGGATCTGGCAACCCTGCCATAAACTGTCGAAGCAAACTTTTGATGGAAATGATATCTAGACGTCATTCAGGCTCATATCCAGGATTCTTCAATGGGGGATGTTTCCTCCCATAAGGCGTTATACAGTGGCGTATACAGTTAACAAATGCGTATCAAACAAAACCGTGATATTTGCTTTATATATTTTAACAGTAATGCTAAAACTTATCTAAACATCAATAAGTCTAAAATATTTTTATTCTTGCATATATCATTGATGGGATATGTGTGATTAAAAATATTGAAATACCGTTATTAAATCTTTAATAGTATAGATTGTTTCTTTCAATTAATTTCGCTTCGCGAAATTTTGGATTGACACCCGTAGACAGTGACCTTAGGACAAAGTTCTTTGTCAAAAATGTCAAGTCAATACAAACATTTCAAAAGGACCAGACATTCAATATTAATACCTTTAAAAATGTATGTCTTGGTTTAAAAATTTTGAAAATATTTTTTTCGAAATGATCGGAAAATTTTACGAATGTTTCATGTTTTAACATTGAAAATCGGACCATTAGTTGCTGAGATATCGACACTAAAAAAATGTGGGTTGTTTGGGTGAGACTTGGAAAACATCAATATTTCTGTTTTTAAACCTTTGCATTGCAATATCTTAGCAACTAAGGGTCGTGTCAACAAAGCTCAAAAATGCAAAATATAGAGAATTTTCTCAGCTTTCCAAAAATATTTTTTTCAAAAGTGGCAAACATGTGCACTAATTTAAAAAAATAAATGAATAACTGTGACTTTTTCAAAAAAGTCAACTAAATATGGATTTAACTTGAAAGCGATGCACTTTATCAAAATTTAAGTAAAGTACTTTTTGATTGCAAATTTGATTTTACATCGAAAAATTTTTGGGACCAATATTTCAATTTATTTTTTAAATTGTATTGATTTAAAAATTCATAACTCGCTCAAAGATTTTTTGCACAACCTGGAAATTTCTGAATAGTTGTCATTTTTTTCCAGTGTAGTCCGTATCTATACCTACAACTTTGCCCAAGACACCAAATCGATAAAAAAAATTCCTTTAAAAGATACAGATTTTTGAATTTTCATACATCATTTCTGTATAGACAGCTGCCAAATTTGTAAGAAAAATTATATGGACAAAGTAATGATGCAAAATGGCTTCTTTGGGCATACCGAAGGCACCAAAAAAATTTCAGTCGGATTGAAAAATAAAAAAAAATCGAATGACATAAATCTGAGAGAACTGCTCCTCTACAACCCAACCCCGCCTTCAGGCGGGCTTCAATTTAAAAAATCGATGAAAATCAATTTCTCAAACAATTTTTGATCGATAAAAAAACATTAGAAAGAAGAACTCATAAAATTTTAGAAAATTTATGAGTTTGAAGTTCAACTTGTATTAAGTGACTTAGCCAATGTTTTTGAAAATTAAAGCAAGAGGAAAGCAAATTAAAATACTAAAAATTAAACAAGAAATTCATAAAACAAGAGAAGTAAGTTTTTCGTAGCTCAAAATAACCTCCTAAACAAGAGAAAAATAAAAATTTTCGAAAAAAAATAATTCATATTTATTATTTTGTGAAAATTGGTCGTCGTCGATCATGGCCGTTCATCGCCACCCGCGTCAGACACGGACGACGAAACAAAGAGAAACGCAAAAAGTAACTTTTTCAAAACTTTGTTTCGTAAAATCGCGATAACTCGTCATGTTTATAAGCAAACCCCTTATGTCTATATATCAAAATTTTTGAAATTGTCTGCTCTACAACTTTGTAGAACATTGTTACACTCTAAAAAATAACCCTGCAAAGTTAGAAAAAACACGACATTTTAAAATGAAGAATTTTGTTTTAAATGAAAAAATGACCCTTCTGGGTCAATGTAGATTTGAAAAGTACATTAAATTTCCCATAAAATGACATGTTCCAAAATTTTTTGCAGTCGAGTAACGGAAAATGGGAGAATTTTTAAAACTTTTTTAGTGTTTTTTTTTTTTGATGAAAAATACGTTTTATCGGAATTCTGAGTATGCCATCAAATCGGGTGTCTAATTTTACATAAAAGTCCCTTTGACACCAAATTTCTATCTCATCACCGTTTCAGGCTGCAAATTATTGAAAAACACCTCTTTTTTCGCATGTTCAAAAATGGAAGGGGTCGTACCGCCCCTCCGTCACGAGATATGAAAAAATGGACCTCGGATTCGTGATCAGTTGCAAAAGTTACCCCTAATGACAAAGTTTCACGCAAATCGAAGAGGGGTCGGGGCAACTGCTGTGTGAGTTGGCGGAGAATTACCCACCGGTAATTGCACTCCGGTTTATGGTATTTGCGCATTTGTGAACTGAACATTTGAGTGATATTAGTAATACTATATTTTAAGATATTTTTAATACCGAGTTGGTGTGGAGTCGGAAACGGAGCAGGAGTCAACAATTTGTTAAAAGCTGGAGTCGGAGTCGGAGTCGGCTAGAGCTGGTAGGCCGGAGTCGGATTCTAGGTCGGAGTCGGTTGGAGCTGAAAGCCGGAGCCGGTGTCGGAGCCGGCTTAACTCAGGAAGCTTGAGTCGAGGTCGGAGTCGGAGTCATTCGAAATAAGACCAGACTCCGCAGTTCCGATTAATTGAATTTCTGGAAACTATTGTCAAAAAATGCCGGTATACTTTTATATTTATTAAGGGAAGCCTCAAGCAGCTACGGCTGAATTAGGTAACATTGTTTAATGAATGATTTAGTAACTCCAAAGAAAAGTTGATTAATTGTTCGCGCTAAACTCACAATACCCTTAAACCTATTTTTGAACTCAACAAAACAGTTAAGAAATGGTTGAAAACAAAACAAGATGTATTTCTTCTTTAGCTTGCAAGTCGTCCTTAAACAAAGCACAATAAATTTTCAATTTCCCCGTATCGCGACGTAACGCGATGTGTCGAGCCCGTAACGGGTCGTTATTTCCATGGGATGATGAGTAGTTTAGTCGAACTGGAGGGTGCAACAAAACGAACGTAACCGGTAGCATGAATGAATTGCGTTCGGACGTGAAAACATACTGGAATGGCTCATAATTCTAGGTTTGGAAACTTTGTTGAACCGCATTGCATTGCTTGTTCAGTATAATGATCACTTTATGGGTTGCAAAAAAAAACTCCTAATTTGGCTTAAACGTGAAACTGTATTCTTTTTACTTTTCACGTATTAAAACTGATTGGCTTTTTTAGAAAAAGAGTAATTCTCAGATTTTGGTCATTAGGTTTTTTTGTATTTTTTAATCCGGCTAAAACTTTTCTGGTGCCTTCGGTATGCCCAAATAAGCCATTTTGCATCATAAGTTTGTCCATATAATTTTCCATACAAATTTGGCAGCTGTACATACAAGATTTAAGAAAATTCGAAAATCTGTATCTTTGGAAGGATTTTTTCGATCGATTTGGTGTCTTCGGCAAAGTTGTAGGTATGGATAAGGACTAAACTGAAAAAATAAGATACAAGGTTAAATTTTTAAAAGTAATTTTTAATTTCACTTTTTGTCACTATAACTTAATTTTCAAAACAACACTATTTTTATTTTTTTAATTTTCTGATATGTTTCAGGGGACATCAAATGCCAACTTTTCAGAAATTTCCAGAATGGGCAAAAAATCTTTGAGCGAGTTATGCATTTTTGAATCATTTTTGAAAAAATCGAAATATTGGTCGCAACAAATTTTCAACTTCATTTTTCGATGTTAAATCAAATTTGCAATCAAAAAGTACTCTACTGATATTTGGAAAAACCTCACCGTTTTCAAGAAATACCCATTTTTAGGTAACTTTTTTGAAAATAGTAGCAGTTATTCATTTTTTTAAATTAGTGCACATGTTTGCCCACTATTGAAAAAAATATTTTTGAAGAGCTGCGAAAATTTTCTACAATTTGCAATTACAATCGTCTGCCTGTGTGGATCAATCGGACCGCGCACTGGACTCACAATCCAGAGGTCGCCGGTTCGAATCCCGGGGCGGACGCAAAAAATTCTAAGTGTAAATATAGGTATTCGGTGCCCTCTCCCCGTGCCCATACCTTCACACTTAGGGAGACCCGGGAGGCGGAGTCTTGTCGCAAAAAGAACGATACACGCCTGTGGATCCGTTGACGAAACCGCAAGGTTTAAGAGGGCCACATTATAAGGTGTTACGTCGATTCCGTTTTTTTGCAATTTTGAATTTTGTTGATACGACTCATAGTTGCTGAGATATTGCCATGCAAAGAATAAAAAACAGGAAAATTGAAGTTTTCCAAGTCTCACCCAAACAACTCACTATTTTCTAATGTCGATATCACAGCACCTTATGGTCCCATTCTCAATGTAAACATTTGAAACATTCGTAAAATTTTCTGATCTTTTTTAAAAAAATATTTTTATTTTTTTAGTCAAGACTAAAATTTCAAATTGGTGTTTGACCAATTCAATATTACGCCTTTTTGAAATGTTAGTCTTGATTTAAAAATCAGATAATAAAAAAATATTGTTTTTTGCAAATCAAGTTTGAGTGACACAAAGTGAAATTAAAAATAATCAAACAAAATTTTACCGTGTATCATATTTCAAGCAAAACAATGTAAATGGGCCGAAGCCGAAGTGTAAACAAAGAGTCTGTCCTGCTTACGTCACTGGATGTTTACCTTAGGAACGAGCAGGACAGACTCTTTGTTTACACTTCGGCTTCGGCCCATTTACATTTACAACTACAACTTTGCACAAGACACCATAAAAAATCCATATTTTCATTTTTTTATAGAACGCTGCCAAATTTGTATGGAAATTTTTATGAACAAACTAATGATGCAAAATGGCATTTTTTTCCGAAGGGACCAAAAAAGTTTCAGCCGGATCAAAAAATAGAAAAATTAAAATTTGAGAAAAAGACCGTCTTCGTAGAGAATTGCTCAAAAGTAATTTCTTTTGACCACGAATTTCAACATAACCAGTTCAAGCAGAACCAGTAATCTGGCATCTATAGATGATGCAACTCGAAGGAGTTATTGCTTGATAACCTGTCACAACCTATTCGAAAAGTTATGGGACATTTTTATTACTTTTATGATTTTAAATTGTCATTATCGACATTAGGTTTTCAAAAATAATGAGCTACAAGGAGATAACTTAGAGTAAGGCACGATGATTGTGACTTCTTGTTAACCGTTAATATTTGGTGGAATAAACTGGAACTAGATTGTAAAATCACATGTGACTCATGTTACATTTTTGGTTCCAGACATTCACAATGTCACAATGTTTTTGGTATGATTTCCTGGTATTTTACCATTTTTTACTGGACAATGCACATTTTGGTCGTTGTTATTTGTCAATGTAATACCAAAATTTGATGTTTCAAGCCGTCCCCCTTCGTCTCTTAGCGATCTTGATATAAAGCTCTTTTCAAAAGAATTGAATCCTCTCCAATCTGAAACCGCAAATCTTCATCACTGTTGTAACAGAAGTTGCTCAGTTTTGCCAGGGTTCGTGGAATGCAATATCTAAGAGTCATCCCTTTTCTCTCTCTCTCTCTGGCAGTCATCCAAATGACCGCGACGATGTGTCAGCTGTTTGGTCGCCGACGGTGCGGTCAAATTCCTCGGCGAAGCGGAGAAGAACCCGCGGAGAACCCATTATCGCATTATCGCACTTAAAACCGACAAATAATTAAAAAGCTTCCCAAAGCCATAAAAAGTATCCCCATTTTGTACATTTTTTTACCAACCAATTACCGTTCCCGGAGTCATTTAAGGCAAAAACCACAAACCACCATTAGTAACCGAGAAGAGGCTCCTTCCGGTCGTAAAAAGTCTGGGGAGGGGGAAACTGACAACACTGACAGTGGTCAACGCGCGACAGTCATCTTTCGTTGGGGCACATAAATAAAATAACATATCACGACGATTCCAGTTTTTTTTTACACGAATGTGTGTCAGATTTAATTGCCCCTAAGGGAATAATTATACCGGAGGCCTTCCGAACAGAACAAATTAAACAATATTAATAATTCTTGCTTCTTGGAAAAACTTCCGCGACTGAATGTGGTGGAGTAAGTGCCTTTAAATTTTCCATCGATTACGGCGGGTACAAAACTTTGCGGGACACGTAATGTTCGTATTAAAACTTATTTCCCACAGCTAACAATCATTGTAAAAGTTTTAACTAATTCAAGAAACTTGTTTTTTTAGTTTTTTTTTAATTTAAAGTAATTCATCAATGGATTACAACTTTACATATCAAAAGAAATATGCTTTGTATTGAATTAGTGTGGCTTCCAAAACATTTATGTACCGTCATCAGGAGTGACATTGGGTCTGGGGGTGAGATAAGGTCATACATTTTTTTGCATTTTTGTATGACCCACTTTCATCCCCCAGACCCAATGTCACCCCTGATGACGGTATTAAAGAAATTTTAGTTATATAAGTATACAGCAATTCCATTTGAAAGGAGCCTTAACCGATAAAAACAGTTCTCCGATCGGGATGCTTGGCCAAAATAATTGGACACGTATTTTTTGTTTGGCCATTAGGGTGACCTAGTTTTCAAAAAATCATTTCTCCGCGCCACAAAAAAATCATAAAATTCCCTTTGACTCAAAATTTCCAAATCATCACCATTTCACTTAGCAAATTATTGAGAAATACGTAATTTTTCGCTTGTTCAAAAATGAAAGGGCTCTTACCACCTCTCCGTCACGAGATACCTAAAAATGAACGTCGGATTCGTGATCGGATACAAAAATTACCCTTTAGGACAAAGTTTCAAGCAAATCGAACAGGGGTCGGTACCACTGCTGAGTGAGTATTTTGTTTTTTTTTAACAAAAAATATTATAAAATGCACAGATGTAAAGATCGCAAATATAAATGGAAAATTGATTATCCGAAAAATAGTGCCATTCAGAAGCTCACCAATCCAGAAGAGTTAATGCAATTGAGCAGTTCAAATCCGGCTGAAATGGTGCCTTCGGTATGCCCAAAGAAGCCATTTTGCATCATTTAATTGTCCATACAACTTTCCTTACAAATTTGGCACACGGTAAAAAAAATTTTGGTGATTTTTTATTTAACTTTTTATTACTAAAATTTGATTTGCAAAACACACTATTTTTATTTTTTCAATTTTTTTATTTGTTTTAGGGAACGTAAATATCCAACTTTTCTGAAATTTCCAGGTTGTCAACATATCTTTGAACGAGTTATGATTTCTTTAATCAATACTGATTTTTCAAAAAAATTTAAATATAGGTCACAAAACATTTTCAACTTCATTTTTCGATGTAAAATCAAATTTGCAATCAAAAAGTACGCTACTGAAATTTTGATTGAGTGCACTGTCTTCAAGTTATAGCCACTTTTAGGTAACTTTTTTGAAAATAGTCGCAGTTTTTCATTTTTTAAATTAGTGCCAATGTTTGCCCATCATTGAAAAAAATATTTTTGCAATTCCGTCGTGAAACTTACTTTTCCTGTCATTTTTGAACGACGAAATAGCCTACTTTTCTGTACCAAAAATAACAGAATCGAATAGCAACACTTATCAAAATAAATGCTGAAAAGTTCTACTATTCAGCACTCAAATGGGTGCTGAAAAGTTGAACTTTTTAGCACTTGTTTCGAAAAGTAACACTTTTCAACATTTTTTTGATTTAAACGATTTATTGACAAAAAACATGAAAATTTGACATAAAATTTCACTTAGTGTGTGTTTTTTGGAATTGCAAAAAATGTTGTATGGAACTCGTTGCAAAACTTGATTTTTTCAGCACTCTTCGTATTTATCCAACTCAATGTACCTCGTTGGATAAATGTACGACTCGTGCTGAAAAAATCATCTTTTTGCAACTTGTTGCATAAACTACTATTTTGAAAAGCTGAGAAAATTCTCTATATTTTACTTCATTGAACTTTGTAAGTACGACCCTTACTGCCCACCATTGAAAAAACGGCTAATATCCACTTTTTGCAAAAACGAGATATTAGCACCAGGTTGTAGAGGATGTTCCAACGCATCTTCTGAACCTTTAATTTCACATAAATAATGTTTAGATTTGGCTGCCGATGCGAAAAACCAAACGGCTAATATGCCACTCTTATGGGAAATTGCCTTGACGGAGATTTTGTGACAAACACTAAAACGCGTTTTTCTCGGAATACTTGATTTGGCATAATAGCCGAATTTTCAATTATGGGCAGCTTAGTTGCTGAGATATTGCCATGCAAAGGTTTAGAAAAAAAGGAAAATTGAAGTTTTCCAAGTCTCACCCAAACAATCCACCGTTTTCTAATGTCGATATCTCAGCAACCAGTGGTCCGATTTACAAATAACCGATTAACATTTTAAAAAGTTGTAATATTGAATTTTTAACCCTTTTGAAATGTTAGGCATGGTTTAAAAAAAAATGTTACTTGTTACTTTGTGAGAAAATCTTATGTTTTTTTCATGGAATGTTACAAAAAAATATTGGTTTTGAGCGAACAAATAATAATAGTCCAAGTCACCGTTTGTAATATACAAGAATTTTGACAATTTGTCACTTTTTGTTCACTAAAACACATAAATAGGATGTCAAAAAAAAGCAAAAAGTTCTCCGTGAAATTTCCTATTAGCTGTACTGCCGTTCTACGCATAATTGTTCCATGTTCAAAACAGTGCAACTGAGAAAAACGCGATTGAAATTTTTCGACCGATTTCTGTGTTTCTACGCATAATTGTCGCGTAGGTTCCTATTCGCCCAATGTGTTCCTAATCACCCCCGTTACCAGTTTATCGTCATTATTTGTGATTCTCTTGCTATACATCAGGTAAACAAGACATAATGCTAAGTAAAACTAATGATTCCGTGTATGAAAATACTTGGTGGAACAATTATGCGTAGAAGTTCAACGATGGGACAAACAGACTTGGTGTTGTTTTCAATGAGTTTCCGAACAAAGCACAAAATTTTATGTGTTTTTCTTAAAGTAAACGTCAAACTAAACTTAAAAATGTCATAAAGTCAAAATCGACAAAAAATGACATGGGACAATTATGCGTAGAACGGTAGTGTAGGTATGTATTAGTTTTGGCTGCAACATGTTTTGGCTCGTTTTGAAGAGCGATTTTTGGAATTTTTTTTTTGAGACGCCCTATTGAACATTTCCAATTTTTTTAAGAGTTCAGAGCATTTGCTATAAAATTGTCCAAAAGACATTGAAGATTTGACCTCAGAGGTTGCTGTGATACAGCGGCTTAAAGAAAAAGAAATAGGAACATTTAAGTTTTCTAAGTCTAACGCTAACAATTTTGTAATGCAGATGTCTCTAGCAACTAATGTTCTGATTACTAATGTTAAAAATGAAACATTCTTAAATAAATCCGAAAAATATTTTTTAAATTTTTGAATCAAGACTTCCAGAAAAGACGTTATATTGAATGTTTGACCCTTTTGAAATGTTAGTCGGATCTTCAAAAAATGGAACTCGTAGCAAAACTTGTTTTATTTAGCACTCTTCGTTTTAAGTCAGCTCGATTAACCTCATTGGATAAATGAACGGCTCGAGCTGAAACAACTTAAAAGAACAACTTTAAACTGAGGATATTCCGGAAATCTATTAAAGTTATCATTTAAAATCAAACAGACAGTTGAATAAAAATGTCTAATTAGCGTATCAAATCAATAAAGCAAGCCAATTTGAGAAAAATGTTTGAATTCCGTAAAAAAAATTTTGTTATACGAAAAAAAATTAACAAAAATGTTGGCTTGTAAAAAATCCGCGAAGAGGGTCGCAAATACGTACGGTAAGCAAAAAATCCATAAGTTGATTAGCCTTATACATTATTAATGTATTCAAGTGAATATATATTATAAAATTCAAAAAGAAGATATTTTTCAGAAAAAAAAATCACAAAAAAAAACTAGTTAAACGCTTATTGATTGTGTAAATTTTGTATGTAAAATTTAGATACATGATTTGAATTGTTTTTATTTAGGAATATGAATCGATATTTTATGATAAAAAATGTTTTTAAAAAATGTATGACAAAATTTATACATTTCATCAATTTAACCTCACACGAATGTGTAAATTAAAAATGTATGTAAAGATTGTTGAAATGGCATTTTAATTTAACATTTGAAAAAAGAATCAATAATAGCATCAGTCTTCATCTGTTTCACAGTTTACATAATCCATTTTTCTAAATACTTACCCAACCTTCAACTTTTCCACTTCCAATTTCCTCATCTGCGTTGCATAAGGTCGTTTCCTCATTTGTCTTAACCATATAACACTTTTACTTTTAATTCGATTACCTCGTCCCACCCATGTCAGGAACACACTTGCTGTCACTGTAAATTTCACTAAATTCCATCACTTTTTTTTGTTTCGCTTTTGTTGAATTTCGGCTAGCCAAGAGCACGGTATGAAGTTCCTACCGATTTCGAACTCGCAACGTAGGAACTCTATACCTCGCTGATGGCAATCACCAACCACACGTGGGGTTTTTACGCAAACAAACAGAGAGAAGAGATCCATTTTAGAGGAATGATGCGCTGAAAAACATTAGGGGAAAAACAATAGAGTTGTGTTAGAACCAGTTAGCCAAGTTGACCACCCGGAAAGGTGCAAAAAAACACTTAACATGTTCGACGAAAATTAATTCGAGCAATTAGCACTGTGGGAGGTCTGACTCACTTTTTTTTTGTTGGCGCTAATCGATGCAAACTCTTTTCGCGAGAACTCATAAAAGAAGAAAGAGTTGAGAGAGAGAGAGAGAGAGAGAAAAAAAAATCGCAATCTTATCTCGCGGCTGATTGCATTTTAGCCTCTCTTGAGAGAACGCTGGCTTCTTTTAACTGTTTCTTTTGTGTTTTCTAGGAAATCTGGCGAAGCTCTGATGAGAGAGAAAGAGAGCAAGCGGAAACGAAACGAGTGCTGAATTGGTCAATTCTGAGAGACGAAGCGGTGGCACGCCAGCTTTGATCTGAGAACGTGGCCAGATTGGCATTTCCTGTACTGTTTTCGCTATGTGGATGGAGGGTTTGCTTAATTGAAAATTGAGAAGAAATTTCGATTGAAAGGTAACATTTAAAACTGAGTAAAACTTGCAACTGTTGAAAAATTTGAAGTTTTTTTGAAATCGTGACTGTTTTTATTATTTAGTTTTTTTTAATTAGTTATACGGTTTTTTTTAATGAAGAATAAATTACCTCAAAATAAAGAAGACAATTTTTCTTTCGTGCAGCAAAACAGCCAGTTGTTATCGTCAAACCCGTTTTGTTGCACTGTCAAAGTCCCGTCACTTTTTTTTCTTTCCATTTCTTCACTCTTACGTTACTTCTTTTCAATTAACCACACACACAGTTCCCCCGGAATTAACCAACCAACCAGACACGCAACGCACCAACTGTGGCAAAGAGGTTTTTGGTCAAAAAGCCAGTAATTTTGACATTTTTAAGGAAAAAAGAAATGAAAAAAAGTTGAGGCAAGGAAGCAATACCTCCACACTGATAAATTTCATTATAACAATTTATTTTAATTTGCAAAACATGACAGAAAATCTTGCCTGACGCCAAAGTTTTGACAAGTCAACAAAGCAAGTTTTGGTCACGAAACCAGAGAGGCTTCCTCCGGTTGACGTCTCAATGTTTTCGTTCTCATGAGAGCGAAAGGAAACCACAAGCTTTAATGACCAGGTCAACGACCTGTCATAACTACCGCTTTGGCAGGGGTCACTGCAATTGTAAACACACAAATGAAGACATTTGCGAAAATTGTGCAAAGAATGTCAATTGGAGTTGAAATCGTTCCAGAAACGTTTCAATTCAGAAGAAAGCTTCTAGGGAAGTCAACCAAGGACGTCAGGAATTACTTCAAAGGGACGAAGTTTGACAGTTATCAGCGCTTGTGAAAAAAAGAAGACGAAGATAACAAACCCTTCGCACCTGTCAGATTGTCTAACTTCTTTGTTTACTTCGTCGATTTTCATCATTTTTACCTCATCAATTTCTATTTTGTTGTTGTTGACTTTGCTGTTGTTTAGCCTGAAGCATGATGTCACTGCAAGTGAGACGTCAAAATATTCACCTCACGGTGAGGTCATTAAATTCGTCAGCTCATCCATCGCTAGGCTCGGACCCGTCTCGTCTTGTCTACAACTCTTGAAAAGTGTTTGTTTTTGTTTCCAAGATTCGTTGGTTGATCCGGAGAGATTCCGAAGGGGGATTAGCCCCACTATCACCAATTAGCTCATCCATAGTTATTTTTACGGCTAACAAAGCCCGTGCGCGGCGCGCTGTCAAACGCAACGATCCGTTGCAAAACAAGAGTCGGGGGTCCACCAACTTGATTAGAAATTTTCGGTCTAGACTTCACAGATCGCAATCGGGCAGGTTTAAAATTCAGCACATTTAGACCAAAAAAAACTCAAAGAAGTTTTAACACCTCTTCGTTTTTTTTCTTCTTATTTTCAAGCCTTGATTGCGAACATAATGACCGAAAGTCGACGGAGGCCAAGGGGTTGCGGCCAACCGTGAAAGCTGGGGCCTTTAGGTTATACACATTTATGAGTGGGGGCGGCGATGACGACCACGACCGGGAGGTTCGAGGGGCTGGCAAATAGTTTTGGGCGCGAGCGAGCCTCGGAAATTGAAGCGATTTGCCCCGCTAGTTGCGATCATCAATAACAACTAAGGAGGGCGGACGGTGCGGTTGTGCGTCAAACAATAGTTTTTCGGGGTGTTTATCGGGGTGAATTTCATGAAACTATCAATATTTATATGGTCTGAGCTATGGGTAGAACTTGAATGATGAATGTGATTAAGTCATTTATTACCGTTGTGAGAGCGATCGGGTGTCGACTTGCGGACTATGACAGCAAAAGTGACAACGATTACTGTCAAACGTGTGACAGGTTGACGTTTACTGTCGCAAGTTGGGGTCATAAATCGCAATCTGAGTCGAAGTCGTAAATTGTTTTTTGCAAGCAGTAATATAACCAAACTTTTCGACACCTTCAGCAAACGTCAAATCAGTACAAATTGCTGCGGGATCGTTTTCCGGATGTCTTCTGAAAAATATTCGGAAGCAAATTTCTTCTTTGTTTTCTCTGATTCTGTCTCTCAACTGTCACTAACTTTGTTTATGTTTTGATTTTCGTGGCGCGGTACATTGTGCCTTTGTTATTGTTTTGGTTTTAGTGACACTCTAATGCACAGCCAAACAAAATGTTGCTTTTCTGCTTGAAAGTGGCTGTTGGAGTCGGTGTCGGAGTCGAGTCGGACCCAGAATTGGTGTTGTCTGAACTTTCTGAAGACACAAAGTCGGTGTCGGATTCGACTAATTCTGAGAAGTTTGAGCCTGAGTCGGCAGCTTTTCAACGAAATTGGGTAAATTTTTTTGTGAAAGTCAGAGTAAAATTCTGGCATGTCAAGTCTTTTTTTTTTCAAAGATCCGGAGTCGAGTCAACAAATCCCAAACATGTGGAGTCGGAATCGTCCACTCTTCAACAACTTTATTTACAAGCTGTTTGAGCCAGAGTCGAAATCAGTGGAGTCTGGAAATTTGAAAGAGTCGAAGTCAGCGCTAACAAATTCTGAAACTCAAGCAAAATAATGTAAAAGGACCGAAGCCGAAGTGTAAACAAAGAGTCTATCCTGCTCGTTCCTAACGCAAACATCAACTGACGTGAGCATGATAGACTCTTTGTTTACACTTCGGCTTCGGCCCTTTTACATTGTTTTGCTCGAACTACAGTCTGAGCTGTAGTCAGCTACTTTGTTTATAAGTTAGAGTCATAGTCGAATTCGGCGATGTCGGAGTTCAAGTCGGAGTCAGAATCGGAATTAAAATGTGGAGTCTGATAATATCAATTTTGAGCAAGGCGAAGTTGAAGTAGGTTGCTTTTCAACAACATTCGTAGCTGTTCATATGGGACAAGAAGTCGAGGTCGGTGGAGTCAGATCATTCTGATGAGCTGGTATTAGAGACATATTCAGAGTCCGATTCAGAGTCACAACAAATACTGTGAGGACGAAATTTGAATCATTTTTTGGAAACATTATTGATAGAAATTGTTGCAAAAGTCAGAATCGAATTCTGGGAAAACAGGCCTTTTTTTTGAAAAGTTGGAGTTATAGTTGACAAATCTTGGGCAGGTGGTCGGAGAGTCGGAGTCGTCCGCTTATCATCAACAGTGTTTATACATTATTGTTGAAGTCAAAGTCAAAATCAGTGGAGTCTAGAAACTTGAAAAAGTCATCGTCGGAGTTGACAATTTTGAAACTGCTGGTCTGCGTCGTAGTAGGCTGCATTGTTTAGAAGTCAGAGTCAGAGTCGGAATCGCTGATGTCGGAGCCGGCTAAGGGATCGGAATATTTGACAAATTTTGAGAAAATTGTGTACGAGCTGGTTGCTTTTCAAGAATAGTCGGTAGATGTTGATATTGGAGCAAAAGTTGAAGTCAGTGGAGTCCGGTCTTTTTGAAGAGCTGGAGTAGGAGTCATAATCGGAGTCACAGAAAATCTTGAGTGGACTGAATCTGAGTTGGCTGGTATTTTTGGAACCAACTGACTCTGATTCAGTCCACTAAAGATTTTCTGTGACTCCGATTATGACTCCTACTCCAGCTCTTCAAAAAGACCGTAGAGTATAAGTTGTTGTTAAAACTAAAGTTGAAATTGGTGAATCCGGTCTATCTTTAGAGCTGAAGTCACAGTCAACAGTCGGAGTCATTTGATTTTCAACAACTTTGTTTTGAAGCTGTAGTTGGAGCCAAAGTAAGAATCAGAGTCAGTGAAGTCTGGTCTTTTCGCAGAGCTGAAGTCAGAGACAGATCAGAGTCAGAATTGGAGTCCAATGTGGAGTCAGATCTGACAAACTATGAGTAGATGGATTCTTAGTCGAATACTTTTTAACAATAATTGGTAGAAGCTGTTGTCGGAGACAAATTTGGAGTTAATGTAGTTGGGTGTTTCAAGAGCTGAACAATATTTCGTAGAAGTTGTTGTTGAATTTAGAGTCAAATTCGATGCGGTCTGACTTACTGAGGAGCTGAAGTCAAATCCGGATGTCTTAGTCAGAATCACTCGTTTTGTTGTTGGAATCAAAGACAATTGAGTATCTTTTAGGAGTCGAAAATCTGTCGGAGTTTGATTCGGCAAACAACTGTCTGAATCCAACTCCACGCTTTACACAGTAAAGCTTCAACTCAAACCTCACTTGCCGACTTCAATCGAATCCCACACCACAGTTACACCGCACTGTTACACCGCAACATTGTGAGATAATTTGTTTAGCAAATAAATTGCATCCCCTAAACTCAATTATTTTCCAAATCATAATCAAACAGGCACAAACAACAAACATTGTATGCGACTGCTCGAAACCCGCTTTGTGGTTACGATGCGCCCCCACATCGGTGACCCAATGGCACTGGTCAGAACTCCATCAAATCACCATCATCGTCAACCGCTCCAAACCGATCGGAAGTTATTACCTGGGTCCAGCATCCGGATCCCCGATGCGTGCCCCCTCAACAACGCCCTCCTCGTTGCGCCCGCCATTTTGCTAATTCGATAACGGGGGGCGCGTCCCTTTCCACTGACGCCAAGTGCAGGTTTGGCCAAATTTACGCGCAACAAAAACGGTTCCTCGTCACCCTTTGCCGGGCTGACCACATCACGAGTCCGTGTTGTAACCCGTGGCGCGCGAGGGGGTATCAAATTTATAGAAGTTAAAGTCATAAATTTTTGCGTCCGTTTTTCGTTTCGACGAGCCCTCCAACCCCGAAGCGATAGAACGTTCGAAGGGGCGCGAGAACCGGGGCGCCAAACGGTTATTTATGGCCCCCGAGGAATCGATTTCGGGCCGTTTTTTTTCCCCTTCACTCGAGAAGCCCGGGCCCGGATAATAAATTTCGCTTTTATGACCCTTTATGACTTAATTTGTGCTCGCCAGGGCAGGACCAGAAGGAAAGTCAATTACTCCGGTTGCAAGTGCGCGCCTCTAACGCCGAACCGGTTCCGTACCGGTTCGGTGTGTCTTGTTACCCGCCGCCGCCAGGTGTCAAACTGCTCGCGCGTCAGCTGCACTCCGACAACACGTGCTCCGCATCTGCAAGAAAGAAAACAAAGAAAACGAGACAACCGATTAGCGCTTGCTTAAAATTTTTCTCCCGCACCGGGGAGTAAACAAATATATCAAATGTAATGTATGCTCCAGCTCCAGCGTAATTGAATAACCAGTGGGCCGCGAAGCGGCGGACAAGTCATTTTGCGCGCCAATAACAATAACTCAACGCGCTGAGAAACCGCGCGTCGACGAAGTCGACAAAGGGTCCCGGCCGCGATTACTTAGGAATCAATAACAATATATTTTTATTTTTGTTTACGCGATCAATAACGCGCGCTGAACCACGACGCGGAGATGGATTGCCGACCCGGGATTGATCGGGAAGTGTTGAAAGTGCCCGCTGGAGATGGCCTGCCGACGTGACCCGGTAAGCGCGATAAGGAAAAAGGTAGCTGAACTTGGGTGAGATGTGCGCCGGCAATAGGGGTGTAAATGGGTCATTGGTTGGAGGAAGGAGATTGCTAGCAACATGGATTACGGATGGTTGATACCTCGGAGGTGGAGTCGGTTTTCGACTTCAACTTCGGCTTCTAAAGATTTGTGCGACTCCGACTCGAACTCCAGCGCTCGAAAATGATCGGACTTCAACAATAGCGCCCATACAAAACTATCAACATTTCGTCGGCAGACTACAGCTCTGTCTCCGACTTTAAGCCTTCAAGAATATCTATCTACACTGACTCCAACTCCGACTCAAAACCCTGTCGGGTTCTTGTCAAAATGTGCTTCCATCGGATCATCTCGGAGTAGACTCTTGTCAGACTATAGTCAATTGACATTTACCACTCACATCGGAACTGTCGGACTGTCGGAGTAGTTGGAGACAACAAACCCGGAGTCGGTGTAAGAGTCTGTGTCGGAGTCTGTGGGGTCTTTTTGGAGAACTAGAGTCATTGTAGGAGTTGGAGTCGATAAAATTAGCATTTGGAGTCGACCTATTCTGAGAAGTTGCGACAAGCGTTTTTTTAGAACTGGAGTCGTTGTCGGTGTCGATAGCAGCCATGCCAGATATACAGATAATTCTGTATTATACAGATTTTTTGATCCCAAAAATCACAAAAATCTGCATGCACAGATTTTTTTTTAAAATGATTTAATTTGAAAATTTCATTAATTTAGTAATTGAATTATGCTTTAATATGATTAAAAAGCTACTACTCTGTTGTGAAAAATCTAAAAAAATCTTCGATGGTTTCGAATTTGACATGATACAGATAAAATACAGATTTATTTTTTAGAAAATACAGATTTCCCGTTAAATAATCTGGCAACGTTGGTCGATAGATCGTCAGAGGGCAGGGCTTACTACTCTTGTCAGTGTTTGTTTACTATAGGATTGAACTATTTTCACTGTTTGTTTACAATTAGTTGTTTACATAGATCTTGATGCCCAATTGAATTGCAGTTTTGTTTAAAACAGCGTATACGTCACTTTGACATTTGAAGAATAGCTGCTTCTAGCAAAACAACGTAACTGAGCAATTCTCTACCAAAACCGGAAATGGATTTTATTTGTATTTTTTGATTTGGCTCAAACTTTGTGGGGGCCTTCCCTATGACCAAATATGCTATTTTGTGTCATTGGTTCACCCATACAAGTCTCCATACAATTTTGGCAGCTGTCCATACAAAAATGGTATGTAAATATTCAAACAGCTGTAACTTTTGAGTGAATTTTCTGATCAATTTGGTGTCTTCGGCAAAGTTGTAGGTATTGTTGAGGACTTTTGAGAAAAATAGGTGCACGGAAAAAATTTGCAGATTATCAATCTTTTTCACTAAAACTCAATTTCCCAAAATATGTATTTTTGATTTTCGAGATTTTTGATATGTTTGGGGACAAAATCCGCAACTTTTGAGCCATAGAGAAACATGGTCAAATCTGCCGCCGAGTTATGAATTTTTGAAAAAATAGTGATTTTTGAAAAAATCGAAGTTTCATGCAAAACAAGTTTGACATTATTTTTAATGCAAAATTGAATTTGCAACCAAGTGTACTATACAGATTTTGATTAAGGGCTCCGTTTACAAGATATAGCCACCGAAAGTTTGATTTTAGCGAAATATTTGCAGTTTTTAATTTTAGTGACCAGTGACCATTTCTAAAATATTTTTTTGAAAAGTTCAAAATTTGCTATAAAATTGTCTAAGAGACATTGAAGATTGGACCTCTGGTTGCTGAGATAGCGGCTTGAAAAAGAAACACGAAAATTGAAGTTTTCTGTCTCACCCAAACAGCCCACCTTCTAATGACGATATCTCAGCAACTAATGGTCCGATTTTTTTAATGCATGAAACATTCGTGAAATTTTCCGATCTCTTCGAAAAAAATATTTTGAAATTTTTTAAATCAAGACTAACATTTGAAAAGGGCCAAATATTGAATATTACGCCCATTTAAAATGCTAGTCTAGATTTAAAAATTTTCAAAATATTTTTTTCGAAAAGATCGGAAAATTTCACGAATGTTTCATGTATTAACATTGAAAATCGGACCATTAATTGCTGAGATATCGTCATTAGAAAATGGTGGGCTGTTTGGGTGAGACTTAGAAAACTTCAATTTTCGTGTTTCTTCTTAAGCCGCTGTATCTCAGCAACCAGAGGTCAATCTTCAATGTCTCTTAGACAATTTTATAGCAAATTTTTTGAACTTTTCAAAAAAAATATTTTTAGAAATGGTCACTCATGGTCACTATTTTTAAAAATTGAAAAACTGCAAATATTTCGCTAAAATCAAACTTTGGGTGGATATATCTTGTAAACGAAGCCCTTAATCAAAAAATCTGTAAAGTACTTTTCGATTGCAAATTCAATTTTGCATTAAAAAATAATGTCAAATTTGTGTTTGCATGAAACTTCGATTTTTTCCAAAAATCACTATTTTTTCAAAAATTCATAACTCGGCGGCAGATTTTTTGACCATGTTTCTCTATGGCTCAAAGTTGCGGATTTTGTCCCTAAAACATATCAAAATCTCGAAAATCAAAATACATATTTTGGGAATTGAGTTTTAGTGAAAAGTTGATAAAAATCTGCAATTTTTCCGTGTACCTATTTTTTCTCAAAAGTCCTCAACAATACCTACAACTTTGCCGAAGACACCAAATTGATCAGAAAATTCACTCAAAAGTTACAGCTGTTTGAATATTTACATACCATTTTGTATGGACAGCTGCCAAAATTGTATGGAGACTTGTATGGGTGAACCAATGACGCAAAATAGCTTATTTGGTCATAGGGAAGGCCCCCACAAAGTTTGAGTCAAATAAAAAAATACAAAAAATAAAAATGGTCGAAATCGGCCGATTTCGTAGAGAGTTGCTCAACTGGGAAAATGTCTAAGTGTAAACAAAGGATCTATCCCACTCATTCCTAATGTAACAAAGATCAACTGACGTGGAGGAGGACAGACTCTTTGTTTACACTTTGATTTTGGCCCATTTTAAATTGTTTTGCTTGGCCTCAAAAAACATTTCAGTAAAAAATTCTTATAGGGATGTAAGGCAGCTATTTTTCCATGAAAAATTGCTTAATTAATTGCACTTTAATTATTAGCCTTTTCTCTCCTTTTGTAACTGTTATTTTTGTAAAAGTGACAGCTGTTTGTTTACCTCACGAATTAACGTGCACATTGAATCAGAAAGATTCATCAAGATTCATAAAAGGTCAACATCAACTCAAAACAATGGAAATGGGTCAATGTGAGTTTGTAAACAAACTCTTTCCTACCCAGCAAGCAATACAGACCTGAGTCGTTTCCAGTCGTCTGAGTCGTCTACAAAATTGAAATTGATGACTAAGACGTCACAGAATGAGTCTTCTAAAGAATGAGACGGCTACTAAATGAGTCGCCAACTTCGATGGATTTGAATCTTTGTACTAAATCGACTTTTAGCAACTTTCAACAATGTCGACTCCCCATAGAAAATATCGCACCTTCCGTCCCCGGGCCAATCGACAGTCGTTCACACTTGTACGAGGCATGCAAATTTGAATATTTATACCGAGACACCAGCGAGAACCCATGATTAATGGCTAGGGAATGTGCCTACCGGGTCGCGCGAACTATCTGTCCAGTTACGTGCTCGACCGTAATTAAGTAATCGCAGACTGGTGACTCACACTTTGGGTTCACCTCCGTGCACGATACTTCAAGCTCAATTCCGGAATGTTAATTTCGGGCCAATAATCGGTGGGGTGGTTCCGCGCACTGGGTTGGAAATTGGGCCAAATTCCAAACTCCCGCAAGATGTGGCCCAATTAAAATTGCGCGAAGGGCGTCGATTTCCGTAAACAGAGCTGGTCCACCGCGGTGGACCCCTCGTTGACGACCGACCGGCACCGCATATGCATATTCATGGCACTTGTTAGGCCCGCGCGCAAAATGTCATCGTGCAGGGCTAATTAATTAGGCAGACGCCGCTGATTCACCGACTCGGTCGTCGTCTTCTTCGCCTGCTCGTTTACTTCAAAGAAGCGCGCTCTTTCGCGCTCGGGAACGCGTAGATAATAATAGTTTTACTACAGCCCGTTGAGGGGGGGGGACGCGCCCCTTGCGTGGCCCACATAAATTATTCAACTCGATAACTGACCAAACGACGACCGCACCAATTTTACGACCGAAATGGTCCGCTAGCGATGGATCTCGCGCGCGCGCGCTCGGAACCCTATAAATGTTTTACGTCGCGCCTTGAATTATTCACTAGCGTTCCCGTTATCACACAAAAAAAACCCTTTAAAATTTGACAGCGCGTTCCCGGTCTCTGAGTCGCGCGCGTCAACAAGTCCCGCCACCGTTGTGATGGCGGAATAATGGCGCATTCGTTTGGAACGCGAACCCCTTTCGAACCGAGGCCGCGATATTACATATTATGATTATGGTTAGCGCGCCCCCTTCCAGCGCCCCCGCTCAATTTTATTCATTTTTTTTGCGGGTGAAGGAGGAGGAGGCTCGATTGAGCGAGCAGCCGCAGCGAAAAAAATTGCGGAACGTCAAAAAAAAAAAAGAATTCAAGGGTTGTCGACGAATATGTGAAATTGTTGATGAATACACCGGCATCGTCGTCGTCGGCGGCGGGCGGAATGGAATTGAAAATTATAATAAAACCAGGACGCCACGCCGCGAGAAAAAATCGATAAATCCGGCGCGGAGAATGTGGTCCGGAAGCACCCGGGAGGAAGGACGCGGCCATTCCGATGGAGCTGTCGTTTTGCGCGCAATTTGCGCCGCAGGAAGTGGACGTATTGACGCGTGGGGACATGGCTTTAATACGCGTGGCTTTAATGCAGCGGGGTGACATTTTGGGGCAACACTTCAAAGGTTGTACTCCGGGTTTTCACCAAGTTCCGAATCCGCATACTCCGACTCCATGCATCATGCAGTGCAGTGATGTCTTTGTTTACAATGTGGTAATCAAATGTTTGTGGAAACGTCAAAAAAACAACTCCCGCGCGGTCGACAAAGGCGCTTTAGGAGCGTTCTTTAATTACGTAACGCAAAAAATTTGCTTTTTAGGCAAGAGGAACCCAAAAAAATATGATATATGATATGTTAAACGGCCTTGCAAATTTTGGTAAGAAAATCAACAAATCGATCTTTTCATAATATAAAATTAAGGTGAACTGGGAAGGCAGTGCCATATTGACACCACGACTCGAGTTTTTGGAAGCACCTTTACGGTGAATGCTGTAACTTACGAAGATCTATTTTTTGAAGACGCTAAACAGGTCGTTAACGAGCAATCTGTCGAGTTCAGAAATTGATTTCAGTTGAAATGAAGTTGTCCAAGAACTGACCTTATTCACCTTAGGCAAAATAACATTAAAAACTTTCCTGTAGACGTCTCAATTATTTTTTTAAGACGTCTGTCTAAGTCCGTAAAAGGCTTTTTGGTTGGACGTCCAATTCTGATTTTGTATACGTCTTACTCTGTACACATGTCGTATGTACAGACGAATCACGTTGAAGACGTCTCAGCTCGTAAAAGACTAATTCTGTAGACGATTCAGCCTACAAACGACTTAGCTTGTAGGCGACTTCGAAATTCAATTTACGTAAGAAA